>NW_001884562.1:123400-353596 GCF_000146915.1 Parastagonospora nodorum SN15 | reverse complement strand
TGGTGGACAACTCTTGCACATTGCTTCCAGAAGAAAAGAAACGGCGGCTCAATGAATTGGGTCCTGATCCTTTCCTGCAGTCTCTATATCTTAGCCATCCTTGGAATTTCGCCAATTTCTGCTGCCTTGTTGGATTCGAAAGAGGTGCAACAAACGAGTCCCGCAGCACTGGTACGACTGGCAATGCCCGCCGGATCGATGCTACACCCTCGAGCCGAGCGCGATACATATCTTCGGACGATGGGTGCTCTCTTTCAGAACTACAGCACATCTCCTTGGGTTACTGATCAATATGTCATCCTGCCGTTTTGGCCAGAAGACTCTGTCCAGCCTGACCTGCCATGGAGCTCCCAGTCTTCATCCACAGGCGTCTGGGAAGCAGACACAACTATATTTCGCAACGATTTCGTTTGCTCAAGGCTTGAAATGAGCAGGAAGGACATCTGGCTTCGTCATAACGAAAATCAATCCGGCAGTTCCGAGAAGAAATATGTGGCATCTGTGCTTCTAAACTCCGACGGTGGGTGTCAATTCAATGTCACCGTCAATGCGACAACAGATCTTAACAACTTCGAGGCGAGAGTCTGGTTGGATGATGATTGGATGTCCTGGAGTGATACAAAGCGTCTAAATTTTGGCGATAAGTATACCCCTGATCCAGTTGTACGACTGAACGAAGACTGTCATGAAAAAGAGATCATTCTGATGAGCAGACCATGGTGGATTGACTCAAGAGATCCGACTAGTCTGCTGGACAACATGACCGCCCTTGCCTACGCATGCCATTCCGACCATAGCATGGCCTTTATACCTGCCAGGGCGACATCCACCTCAACGGGATTGTCTATTGAGTTTGATGAAGAGTTTTTCGAGCAGAAGCGGATACCCGTTCCTCCCGAGGATTTTGATCTACAAGAAATGCATGAAATTTACACGGATCTTGCTTGGAGCAAGTTTGTTCGCCAGAAGTCTGTCTTCGCAAATCAACAAGCAAAAAAGGTGTTTGCGGGCCCTGGCGCCATGTTGGGCACTGGATATAACTTCAGCGTCCCACGGATGATGGCCGACACGGATTTACCTGTGGTCGCCGCTCGTTTTAGAAATCGCTTCTCCGCTGAAGTGCTCGGCGCCTCGCTGCAACGTACGGGTTATCTGGCGCAGGAACGCGCGACTGGCCATCAACTCCAAACTGTTCGCAAAGTGTTAGTCAGCGGACAAGCAGTCTCGATTCTCTGCGCCCTACTATTGATCTCGTTCTGTTCGATGGTAGTCCTCGTCTGGCTGACGTGGGCGGATAAGAGGGCTCTCAGAATTAGTCACGATCCAAGCACACTTCTGGGAACTGGCATCTGGGCGAGTGGCAACGTAGCGTTGTTGCGCAAATTTGCATCACTAGACCTAGTTACTAGGAAGGCGCTCAAGATCGAGCTAGCAGACAGGGTTTTCAGGTCCGAGGATGGCAGGCTCGATGAGCATGAAGCTGTCGGCCAAGGTGCTTCTAAAGGTACGTCAGCTAAGCAGGGCTGGGATAATTCACTAAAGTATAGTAGATTCAGCCGCAGTGCCATCTCCGAAAGCTACTCCTGCACTGCCTGGACTTCAAAAGCGGTATTTGATTCTGCTCCTGGCCTACGTTCTTGGTCTCCTCGCCGGGGTTGTCGCCTTGTACGAGAGCGCACGTAGATCGGGGCTTCACCAAACCTTCTTCACTTATCGCGCTGAAATCAACGTCTTTGGAGACGCAAACACGATCTCGCCCTTTGCTATCATACCAACCGTCCTTGCCATTGTCATCTCATTGTGGTGGGAGTCAGTCGACACCACTTGCAGGACGATACAGCCTTATATCAGCATGTATCATGGGGAAGAGGCCCGCACTGACACCGTAAGGTTGTCATATATGTCGTGCTTCTGGCTTTGGGCGTCCCTCAAAGCCTTGAGAGAACGACACTGGTTGCTCTCACTGGTCACGACCACAACCTTTTTGATGCAGATTCGTACGTCGTGACTGCTACATCTTATTGTTAGCTAACTAATACTGACTGAGATCTATAGTTACCATTGCAATGTCGGCTTTATTCATTTCGGGTAGCGGCATAACCACCAGGTCTTCTACTATTCCCCAGACACTTGAGCTTCGCCGAGTTCCGTACATGACAAAAGAGCCCCTGATGCAGCAAGTCTTCAAGAACGGCACATCGCAGTTTTATTATACTCATCACCCTGCGGAAGATGTCCTAGAAGATACGTACTTCAGTCCCGAGTCTGACTGGTTGTATACCGCCATGCTTGAAGCGGCGCTCAATGGTCCCGAGCCAACGTGGAGCAAAGATGACTGGAGTTTTATACCGTCGCAATTGACAATCGACACCCTGGCGAATCAACATAGTGACAGCCACGTACTCGGCCTTGAATCTACCAACACAACTATCTTGACGCCTGCGGTCCGTGCTAGGCTAGACTGCAGTGCGGTTGACTGGCCAAGCAATGTAAGCCTCTGGCTTAGAGCTGAAGACAGTACGGACAAGAGCAACCGGGGTAAATTCAACAGCACCGGCTTGAAGACGCTTTATTTTCCTGAGCCTGCTGTCTACGACAATCTTACGAACACTCGTCTGACCGCACAACCCGTATTCCCGCAATGCTGCGGCAACCTAACCGGTGATTCGGGACAGGGAGCGCAGTACCAGCCATCCGTTCTGGCTTACTGGACCGAGAACTGGAGCGAAGAGGCTACTCAAAACTTTACCGTCAAGTGGATCCGAGGTCCTGCAAGCTTTGTACCATATGTAAAGCAGACAGAACCGACGCTGTTCTACTCAGAGCCACCTGCTATACAAGCTTTGAATTGTATGCCTAGCATTGAAGCAAGCGAAGCCAAGGTCACCGTTGACACTGCATCTGGGGCTGTACAGGAGTATCAAATACTTCGTGCTCCTTCAAGCGATGATGTTGCTTGGTCCGATTCGTTTCAATGGCGAAACAATTCCATCGTCCGATTCAGCAACGCTTCGAACACAAGAGCGCAAAACATCGACGTGACCACGAGGTACGTTCAGCAATATGTGACCCAGATCATGGCCGACTAATCTTGAGCAGTTATGGTGTTATCTTCATGAAGTCACTACTACGTGCAGCATCTATAAGTGATGTCGGTGTTTGGAACGTGGTGAGCTACAACCCCGACGTGGAGTCTGATCACCTAGAGGACAACATCTTCAACATGCGAGACAACGCCACCGGCCTAAACCTGGACTTCATGTCCTATGCAGCCTACCAACAGGTGGGCTCTGATCCCTTGGCGCTGCTGGACCCGGAGAGACTACTTAGAACATCGCAAAAGGTATTCTCCACCTTTTTCAAGCACTTCTCTCAACACAACGTATCCCAAGAGTATGGCGGACAGGTCTTCCAACCAGTGGGCAAAGATTTAAAAATCGACCCGCCAGTGACCACTTTGTTGGTACAGGACGCGCCATGGGAGCCAAAGCCTATTCCGCTGGCACAACTTACGCCCAACGGGTCTGTGGCTCCGAGGTTTGAAGACGTCGTTCGCAATACCAGTCAAACAACAACAGCAACGACATCCACGCGCGTAGAAGTCCTCCGCATCAACCCCGTCGCGTTCTGGCTATCGACCGGCATTCTCATCTGGCTCATCATTACGATAAGCATCTTCACGGCCGTGAAAAAGAGGTACTATAGCGGCATGATGCGGGATGTGGAGTGCATTGCAGATGTGCTTGTCCTCATCGCCGGCAGTGATCGTCTGATTGCTGCTATAAATGACAGAGACGCCAATGCTATGCTGAAGGATAGCAAGATACGGACTCGTCTAGGGTGGTTCAGGGATCCGGATGGGACGATGCGATGGCGCATCGACCTTGTTGATGACGAAGACGTGCGGAAGCGACCCATTCGTCTTGGGGAGGAATACATACCGGTGCCAGGCGGTGATGGGCGTCCTGAGGCGCATGATGTACATGGTGGAACGACAGCGGCGGGTTAAAATGGGTACTGTACTGCACGTCATCGACTGGGGGCATAGAATGGCCTAAAGTTATACACAGTACCTTTCTGTCATTCTCGGAACCCAGTGATACTGTGTGTAGCTCCAGGCTATTGGATATGGCTTCCGTTGTACTTGAGGACCTGCAGTATATCTAAACGTACTTGACTTCTGCACAAGCGAACGAGAAAGTCGTCGAAAGTGTGATTGTTGGCTTTCATGAAGCAGCATAAACGTTGCTCGAACATGTCGAAGAGCACGACTCTGGATTATCCTACCGCTTTAGAGAGCATAGGCTCCCACAATGTGAGCGCCATCATCACATGCCAGGCTAAGCAGCCGGATGTCAGACACGGACTTTAAAGTAGTTCAAACCAGAATCAGATAATTTCGCCCAGGGCTTTCTTGAAGGGGTTAGTACCGGATCCACAGCTTATCAACATGAAGTTTATAACTTGAGACATGGTACGACACCAACACTCGCCGCGGCGTGCTGGGCAGATGACCAGTTGGATTGCCCAGGTGGCGGCGCGAGGCAATTGCCGTGCCGCCTCAACGTCAACATGATAACTTCCACCATTCGGACTTCCGACTTTTAAAAAGTAAATAAAGTCCTTCAATCAACATTAGTTCCTCAGTCGCAGCCATTCCTAGCTCGCGGGCTCGTCCGTCCACGTTTCCACCATCTAGACCCACGCCCCACTCCGTTTCACAATTCCGTTTCAAAGTCCGTTGGACCTGCCTTAGCCCTACGCAAGCTCAGGCAACGCCGCGCGCTCTGCCCATCGTCGCGAAATATTTATATTTCGAAACGGCACGCAATCATCCCAGGCAACAATCTGCCTATATTTGCGTCTCCCTGTCCTATATTCCTCATGCCCATGTCTTCGTTCCCCGCATCGCATCATCATCATCATTTGCACCCGTCGCCGCCCCAAATGCTCGATTCGCTCCCCTCGCCTACGCGCTCCCTCGGCGACCTCGCGCAGGAGGAAAAGAGCTTCACATTTGCGCATTTCACGTGCGAGCATGCGTGGGTTATTGGGAATATTCTGCGCAATGCGCTGCGCACCGCGGGCGTGTCGGCCGTTATTCACATCTCGATGAGCGCGCAGACGCTGTTCCATTCGCCGAGCTTGCCTGGGACGATGCCCGATACGGAAACGTGGGTGCAGAGGAAGAAGAATGCGGTGCTGAGGTGGGGGCATAGTACGTGGTATATCAACTGCCAGTTTGATGGGGATTACAAGAGGTTCGCGGAGCATCATGCGATGAGTGGGGATGAGTGGAGCAAATACACTATCGAAGGGGGAGGGTACCCTGTCTTCGTGAAGGGTGTTGAAGGCGTCGTTGGGGCTATTGTGGTGGTGGGTGCGGACATGGATGGACAGCAGGCACATGGCGTGGTGATCCGGGCCATCGAGGAATACAAAGATCTGAGGGAGGGATTCAGGAGTCCGATGAGGAGCATGACGGTCAAATGATCATGTGCTTGCTATGGATTATACTACAGTACAGAAGAAGAGCTTGGATGTACAGGTCGTAGGCCAAAGCGCCCTCCGATTGCGTCGAAGGCTATCGAGTAACCGTTCAGCAGGTTGCGTCCTGTGTTGACGTACGCCGCGGATGTTGCTCGTGCAGGCACGACGTAGTTGGGCTCGATGGATGAGCCCTCCCCGACGGTGAAAGAGTAGGACATTGCTTGGTCGGTGAAGGATGGGAAAGCAACCGCGATCTGCGTGCCACGCTTGACACGCTTCACCATCTTTGCATACCCATGCTTGTTGGGATTGCGGATGGTCACGTTCGGTATCGTCATACCATCGTCTGGTCTGATGTACATCTGGGCTATGCCAGTATCGACGAGTACCGCACCGCAACTCCTGCCTTCACCGTTAACGCTGAAACACATTCGCGCCATAGCCCAGTCTCTGGGGTCCTGATCGTGCGTCAGGCCGGGTTGGAGATCCTCGAACAGGAACCCTTGTATGTTGTCGGGTGTTAGGCCGAGGTGAACGCCCTTCGTGGTAACAATATATCCAGGCTGCATAGCGTGTGGCGCAATTGGCACACCGTCTATTGTATCGATATTCAGAAATGGATTCACTCGAGGTGCAGCAATTGGCATGCCATCTCTCGGACAATTTCTTCCAAAACCGACGCCCATGTATGTGATCTGTGAGGTGTCCCTCTGTGTAGCCTTTTCACCATTCGGACCGGGCGGACAATCAAAGCTGTCCTTACCCGGACTATACCATGGGCATCTCCAGCTCTTGTCCACAACTAATACTGGGATGTTGGATGTGGCAGAACCAGCTTCACCGTGAAAATGCACAGGAAGCTTGACAAGCCGGCCCACGTACAGAATCTTGCTACTGGTGAAGAAGTGGTGGGCTGGTTCGCCAATTTTGGGATCGATGTTGGGCAGTATTGGTGCTCCAATCAAGAGTCCAGTAGAGCCAGTATCTACTGGCATCCAGATCTCGACGCCCTCTATCGTGCACATGACCTGTGGTACATGCTTAGGACTGAATTTGTGGATGAAGGGGATGAATGTTGTATTGCTGCCTTGCGACAAATTGGTGTCGGTTGAAGGCATGACGTGAACGCTCTTGAAGATGACATAGAAGCTGAGTGCCAGCAGTACCACGGCGATGCGGCGAAAGAGTGTTGAACTCTTTGAGACGGACGACAAGGCTGTTGAATTGCTCGGTTGTGCAGACTGAAGAAGCGGCAGCAGTCCGGCTTTATGAAGCTCGGATTCCATGGCTGTTTGTAGATGTGGAGATCACCGGGGCAGTGGTCGACGCCAAATTGTCACGCTAAGTGAACATCAGGTACACGTCAACAGCGCATTCAAGCCACCGTGTGCGTGATGTCTCGCGCAGTGCATATGCTTTGGCCAGCCTATCTATGTTGAGGCGTGAGAGAGCGGTTCTGGTTTGACACGCCAGCCCCGCCAGGTCGTGACATGGATGTGTTGGCCGGCAGATCCGCGTCGAACCTTCAAATCGCCTTCACACCCGCGAGGACTGGCTTCTCGACCCAGCACGTGGTGTATGGCATTCGAGCTCTTCCTCATGCACAATCGCATATTTCCGATGTCCACTTTTCCTAGATCTCCACGCAAGGATCGGCAGATCCCTGCCACCCACGTGACGATGCGGGTCGCGCAGCTGAGTCTTGGCCTGGAGACATTTGGTGGCTGTACGACCTGGACACCGATAGTGCGATCACGCGAATAAAACATTGCAGAGGAGCGTCTCCCGGTCGAACATGGATCCCGAGTATCCACGGCTACCGCTACATCGGATCTGAGTCGCGCTTCCATCCGAACTCACGTCGAACGAGACCACGCGCCAGTAACCTTCTCCGCATTCCAAGGATCTGCCTAGGGCGGAGAATGCAGCAGACATGGGACGCTCACCTTCACGCTCCAGCGACGGCGGTGACTCGACGCAAAATGCCAGAGTTGAGCCGCGCCTGCTCAAAGCAATTGAGGAAAAGAAGCATGATGATGCAATCGCAATCATCGAGCAAGCCAAAGCGAAGGCGCAACCCCTCGACCACCTTCTGCGCATAGGATTAATGCGCGCAGCCGAGCGCGGCAACATAGACATAGCCGAGTACTTGCTCAAGAATGGCGCGAAGCCAGATGGTGCTCCTGGTGGCAGAGTCTCGCCCCTGTTCAAGGCAATTGAGAAGAACCACGTCGGCATTGTGCAATTGCTGCTCAAGTTTGGGGGCAATGTGGATGCGCAAGATAAACAGGGACGGACAGCCCTCATGACGGCGGCCTGGAAGAACCATTTCCACATTATGATTGAATTGTTGCGTTGCGGCGCAGACGTCAACAAGAAGGACAACACAGGCAGAAACGTCCTGCACAATCTTGCAGCGGACAAGCATTGCAATTGGGGTCGCGATGTCATCGCGGAGCTGCTACGACGGGACATAGTCATCGACGGGCCTGACGGACAAGACGAAGGCAAGAGGAGTCCGTTGCATTGGGCAGCTAGCACGGGCAAGAAAGAGTTGTGTGAGATGTTGCTGAAGAGGCAGAGGGCCCCGCGAGCGAATGTGAATGCAGTGGAAATTAGGCAGAAGACAGCGCTGCATCTGGCCGTGGCACATGGACGGGACGATATTGTCGACATGCTGCTTGTCTATGGCGCAAACGTGAGCGCGCAAAGCGACGGCAGCTGGCAGCCCCTGCATAATGCCTGCGAGAATGGCACTGTGAAAATCGTTCGTACTTTGCTTGCAGCTGGTGCTGACATTAACGCAAAGCTATTGACCGGCATGACCCCGTTACACATCGCTGCACAAAAAGGCCACCTGGATGTTGTCAATTGTCTACTTGAGAGGAAGGACATCAAGCGTACAGCAAGGGACAAGTTCGGAATTTCTCCTTTTCTGCACGCGGCGCAGAGCAAGGAGCCAGCCAGGAGAGACATCCTCAATAGGCTTGCGCCGTCGAACCAAGTAGATGCTCTGAGTGAGGATGCCTTAGGAGCCACTAATGGATTCCATGCTACCATGGTCGATTTCGGCAACTACCACAACAACAACAAAGTGTCGAAGAAGACGATTTACGAACTGCTCTATGGCCGTGACCCAGTCAACGACCGAAAACCTGCAGTCAACATATTACCGAAAGACTCAAAGGCGACAAGCTTCAGATGGATCCACCTGCCAGCAAACAACATGGCATGGGTCGAGGCTCTACTTACAAAGGCGTTTATAGAAGAAGGCGCGAGTGACGTTGAGGGCTTCAAGGCACTTGAACGATCCTTCAGCCATCAGCACCGCGGACAACAGATTCACTCGCACTTTATGCGGCCACTTTGCCAGATGACGCCTCGCGCTCCAAAACAACAAGATGAATCAGATCATTCGGATGGTGGCGAACAACGGCCGCCACAGATCATCGTCAATAGCGGACTTGGTCTGAGTGTAGAGACGGTGGCTGGTGCTGTAGAGACTGCACCATCAGCTCCTTTTCCACGAACCCCTACGAGGACGGGGACTGTGAGCACAGATCAGACGGACTGGACAGCCGGCAGCTCTGGGGCTCCATTTGGCAAGGAGACCAAAGGGAAGACAAAGGACAAGACTAAGAAGCAATCCAAATGGGGCGGCTCGAAGCCAGCAGCCAAGAAAGGGAACGGGACTGACACGCCCACACGACCAAATGAGTCGAGGCGGCCTACGCTAAGCTCCTCGCTTTCTCATAGCGGACACCTTCGATCACCAGGCTCGCCTGGCCGTAAAGATCCAACCACAACGGCAAAGGGGAATGTATTCCTCTACCTTCCTTACTTGCACTTTGAAACTGATCGCCGACGGCAAGAGATGCAGGCGGCCATCTCAAGAGCGGAAATGATCAAGAACAGCAATAAACATGAAGGCCGCATCATGAAGCCCGTTGTACAAAAGGCGTCTACCTACGATGAGATGCTGCTGCGAGCCCATCTGACAAGTTCGCAAATGTCGCTGCACGTCCGTAGAACACTGGACCAGTTCTTCTACCATAACATCGACACGCAATCTCGCGATTGTGATCAGGTCGTATACCGTTATCAGACGAAAGGCGGTCATGAACAAGACGTGGATCCAAAGATTTTCATGGTTGACCAACTTTGGATGTGGACGCTGGGCAAGGATCTGATTGTGACTGCGTTCCCTCAGCGCTGGCAACAGCCTCGCAATGACCCTTTGAACGTCCTGGATGGCATTATCGAAGACATCAACAGCAAAACGAGAGATCCAGTGCGGAATGTGTATGACCTTGCGATGATCATCACGTCACGTTGCAGTGGAGTGTTCGACAGACACCGTATCGGTGACGAGGATTACCAGTTTCTCGACATGTTTGAGTCGAGTATAGGAGATGCCACAGAGATGGAGACAATGCTGTTCAAAGAATTCAACACTGCGTCTGCACAGGCCTCAGCGTGGTTACAGCATCATCGTCGCCCAAATCGATTCTCGCGCCATCTCGAAGCAGAAGAGCGACAACGCGAGCAGCAGAACCGTAGGCATATGCCACACCACACGCATAGGCATGCATTGCTCGACCCACCAATTCAAGAAGATCAATTTCACTACAACGACAGCTCTTCACATGCGCACGCCCCTCTGTTTGTCGACAAGCTACTTGATATTGGCGCCGAAACTGATCTGCTGGCCGAAATCAAAGACATTCGTGACGAGCTGAACATGATTGCCAAAGTCCTCGAAGATCAGCGCAACGTCCTGCCTGACTTGGAAACATCTATCCAGGACATCTACAAAGAGAGAAAGGAGAGCCAACAAGAGCTCAGGAAACGATTCAAAGACATGCTCAAAACTATCGACACGCACATCAGAGATCTAGAGCGGATGGACATACAAGCCGAGCGCATCTACAAGAGCATAACAGACTTGCTAGACCTGAAACAGAAACACGCCAACGCCTTTGAAGCACGATTCGCTCGCGACCAGGCCGCCGGTACCGCTCGACAGAGTCAAACAATCATGGTGTTCACCATCGTCACCATCATCTTCTTGCCCCTGTCGTTCATCGCAGCCCTCTTCACCATCAACATCGAGCAGTTCCCTCATAAGCCCGGCGGTGACGAGCCCTCTCTCCCTCTCTCCTTCGTATGCAAGTACATGTTCGGCATCGGCTTCGCAATCTCCATCCCCTTCATCGCCATCGCACTCTCCTTCGACGCAATCGGCGACTTCTTCCGCGAAGTCCGCCGGCGTTTCCGCGACCGCAAGAATCCCTCCCGACATCCATACGACAGCCACAAAGCCACCATTGGCGACGACAAAATGGACATTGAGTACGCTGTCGACATGCGTGCGCTAGAACAAGCGCTATCCGCGGGTCGCAGCACAATTCGACCAGATGGCCGCCGCAGTATCGAGAGCTATCTCCATCGCGGTTACGCTGGAGGGTCGACGTTGTCGCCGGTCCAGAGTCGGAGCACGATGCGCAGTGGCGCGAAGGGAGGAGCGCTGTCCACCAAGGGGAATGGCATGACGACGATCAATGGGAGGCTTAGTGCGGAGGTGCATTCGCCGGTTGAGAGGATTAGTACGGGATTCAGAATGAGAGGAAGTGGGGATGTCGAGAGAGGAGCTTGAGGAAGGCTGTGGTTTGGGTGGTGGAAAAGGTTTGAGCTTAGTAGATACCCGAGCGTTCGATTTAGCTAATGATATGTTGCTACGATTGGAGCGTTACTTTCACGTGCAACCTTCGAGGGGTGATTGCTCTTTTAGGCGCGCTCACGTGCTCGAGGTACCAACGCGGCAACCACGCTAACAATTACTTATATTGTTCAACGCACTTTGTCTTATTTTGCTCACGCACTCAACTCCGCTCTCACGTTATACATCACTCAGTATGGCTGCCAATGGGAGCACGACGCCTGCGCTGACGGACTTAAATCGCGCTCAAAGCATTAGGCAAGACGCAGAAAGGTAAACCATTGATGCTGTCTCCTGCAGAAGTCATATGCTAACGTTGAACCAGACAGCGCAAGATACAGGAGCAGACTCAGGCTTTACTGATAGATGAAATGTATGCCTCAGAAGAGACAGAGCAAAGAGGTGACGATGCAGTCGAGATGGGCAGACAAGCTTGCTTGGCATTAAGCGAACAAATGTATGCCATGCTGCCTATGGAGTTAAGAGATATGATCTATGGTTGGATCATTGGAATGCCCGGCGAACATGAGCGTATCCTCGGGGCGGAGCTCAAGAAAGATCAGGGAACACTGGTTCGTAAAAATATTACCTACGACAACGCCCGGTTATGGCAGGAACGCTTCTCGTATCCATTCAGCTTGCGCTGGTGGTGCGACAGCTATATGGGCAAAGCCGTCGCTCTCGAACTCGTCGAACGCTGGTACACAACACGGAAGTTCACCATCTCAAGAGAATTCGGCGCACTCAAAACATTTCTCAACCACGATCCATTTCAGAAGAATATCCAGCCGAGCGTCTTCATACAGCACCTCACCCTTGAGATTTGGCCAGGATGGTCTGGCCAAATACGGTCGCGAAGCATTTATCAAAATTGCTCCAGCTGAGCAACAAGAAAGCGACTATCACGTTCTCGGTCGTCATGTCCAGGTTCTGGTCGAAGGAAGAGTTTGTGATTGAATTGCGAAGTTGCTTGAACCTCATCACGCCAACCTGTCGAAAACTACATGCCCTTGGCATCCGAAATGTGACCTTCCGGACTGCGGATCCTAAACACGATCTGACTCACTTGATTGATGGCTCTGAGAGCGCAATCGACCAAGCACTTGTAAGTCTGCTCAGTGAAATCCGTGTTCTTACACTGAAATCTTCTAGGACGAGATCTCCAACACATGGGAATCCGATCTTGAGTTGTAATCCATTTGAGTAGTGGCGTAACTTTGGATAGAAACTCAGAAAAGCAGCAGCAACACCGCAAGAATTCTCGATCGAGCTTACTTGCCAAAGTGGAAGAACAAGCGCAATGCTTTTTTTTTAAATCTCAGAGACGCTTCCAAACTCTCGACACTAAATGTGTCCCCTTTTCGATCTCGCCAATCTTTTCAAATCCCCCTCGATCCCCATCAATACTCGTCCAGCCCGAAAACACAGTTCCAGCTTCGCCATAAGCCGCTACTTTTACATCAGCGTATACGTCCAGTTTTTCACGGATGAATGAGCCAACCAGCGCGCTTAATTTCTCCTTTCTGCCCTTCAAGATGTCCGAGGTAAGATACACAAGCGTGACCGCCATCACAGGCGTCTTTAACACCGCCAACATATCTCCCTCTACCATCACATGTTTTAAAAAATTGCTATGCTTCAAGCCTAGATGCCCAATAAAAGCATACTCTCCAATTTTCTCTTCTCACTCATGTCTTCGCAAACTCCTCTTGATGCTGCACTGACTCGAATTCAAAGAATCCCGATAGATTCAAAGGACCATCGACTTCCAGACCGTCGTGCGTCCAGTGCGGCCCTCCTGGTGCCGACGTGACGGAACGCCATGCTTTGTGCGGGACGGCGCCGAGGGTGTGGTTGGGTCTGCGATGTTGTGAGTGGGCCGACGCCCATGAGGCCAAATTCGATGACTGGCATGGTATTGAGAGGTGTTTGAGGGATATACGAGTTCGGGTATCGCGTCAAATCGTTGCATATCGGGCGGACTGGGCGGTGCCAATACTCAAGGCGTGTTAGACCACCACTTATATACGTCTGGATTTGACGGCGCGACGCGGCATGTTGGGCGGCCTGGAACTTCATTTTCGTGTGATTTTTGGGTCTAGCAAGATTGGGTTGAGGCAAGGTGGTTTGGCTTGAGGCAATCGGATCTACGTGCGGTGGACTTGGTACGTTTTCAACACATCAACTAACAGTCACCGGCAGGATCTCAGAAACTATTTCAAAGTCGATAGCGAAGTAGCAACTCGTCGCTGCTGCACATCTCCATTTCGAAGTCGACAATAATACGTCCTTCTATCAATAGCTCAAGCTTGTCTATTCCACGCTTTGCCCAAAGCCTCGACTCCTCCTCTCATGCCTCCTCCCTTTTTCGTGGGTCTCACGGGTTTCTTCATCTTCTCCAGTCGTTTACAGCTCACATCCGCCTTGACCAGCATGAAGCTCTGCTCAAAAATATGCCCATTCGAATTCCCACATCGTTCCAGCGCCGGCGCAAGCGCGAGCTCGACTTTCCTGCTCTTCGCACTTGCCATCGATCCGTATCCGCCCATAGCATGATATTCATCCTCGTCGTCATCGTACACATCTTCCATCTCGCTTTCGTAGAAGCCATAGCCCCAGAACTGGTCCTTCTTGCCCCCGGTAAATGTAACAAAGCGGTAGTCTGCAAGCTGTCGCTTCATCTTAAGATCGAGCGCTACAGCCGCCGACACAATCGTGTGCAATTGTTCTTTGCCCGCGCGGAGCGAATGCGCAGACCAAGGCCTCAGCTTCCGACGTGTGCGCGAACAAAAGCGAGAAATGCGTTTGAGCACGGGAGACGCGTCAAAGGTCGGGCGCCACTTGCCGTCGACCTGCGGGACGAGGAGATTGACCGTCAATGAGCGCCATTGGTGGTATTGCTCCGCCTCTTCCTCGTTCTTGACGGCTTTGCGCAGCGTGTCGTTGATGGGGCGAAGTTTGCGGTCGCCGAGCTTGCCGGCCCAGACGTAGCCGCAGCCTTTCTGCCAGTTGCTAAAGATCTTAGTTTGAAGCTGGGACCAGATGTAGGACTGCATCAGCAGCGGTCGGTCGTCGTGGTCTTTGAGGTATGTGTTGTAATTTTCTGACAGGTTGCCGAATAGTTTCTTCGCTCTGGTCAGGTAGGGGCGCCTGCTGCTGGTCTTGATCGGGCCGCTGAAGTACTCTTCGGTCCATATTCGGATCTCATATCGTAGAGCGTGCAGCTCTTCGATCAGTGTCTTTTCTTCGGATTTGTACACCACTGAAGCTGTGGCTGGTATACCGTGAGGTCCCACGCTCTTCCGTTGCAGCTCCTTCCTCAGCGCATCCCGCTCTCTCGTGACCTGGTAGAAACGTTGTACTAGGTCATCCTGACTACTTCCTGGTCGTACGTCTGGCCTCGATGGGCTCTTGGGCGGCACTGGTGGACCATGATTCCTACTCAAACGACCCCGACTTGGTGAGCTTTCCGTGGATGCTTCGGAACTGGTTTCCGCCGACGTCGCTGTAATTTTCACATGTGGTGGGATGTATTGGGTTTTCCGTCTACTTCTCGCTAGAAGCTCCTCTTCGTCCGACCACTCAGCATCTGCATCGCCAAAGGGATTGGGATTTGTGTGGCCCATGACTGGAGAAATAGAACTCTCAGACGACACGTCGTCGTGCACAACTTCGGCAGACGGGCAAGTCAGCTTCAGCGAGCGAAGCGTGGAGTTGCGGACGTCTAATGATACGGCTCAGTCAGCGCCAATCCAGGAAGCTTCGCAATGGTGAGGCTGAGCGTGCGCACCTGGGGAAAGAGTCGCCATGTCTTCATAGCTAAAATAAACGCCGAGCAGGATTCGGGCAGACTTCCTAGTCCTCCCAATGCAGCTTCCCGTTATCGACGCGATTGATCGTCTCTAGTCGGTTCGGGATTCAATGAGGAGCTGCGGGGGGCAGCGATAGAGCGCGGGGCTCGGGAAATGACCACCTTCTGCACCGCACAGTTGCAGTTGCAGTTGCGATGAAGAGGATCGCGAGGATGTAGAGACGCAGCCATTTTGCTGGATATGCACAGCAAAGCTTGAGTACCACGCCTCGATGCGCGCAGCGCAAGCCCAGGCAACTGGTGGACCAGTAAAAGCGACAAAGCGACAAAGCGACGCTCCCAGAGTCCGCGCATGGAGCGAAATGTGACGGCAACTGCATTGGCCAGCGGCTTCAATTGGCCCGAATATTCGGGTCTTTCCTGGATTTAGCCTGTGCCCGTGTGACGACGATTCTCTAGACACGATTGCGCCCATGCAGATGCACCACGTTTTCTTGTTTGTTGCCGTTGTTGTGTTTCACCTAGCCTCATTTTCGCGTTTAGACTATGGCAGAGTGGTGGTGCGGCCTGGCATTGGTGGTGAGCCCTCTGTCGTCTTCAGAGATCGTCATAGGCCACGATAATTCGCAGCTGCCATAGGTACGTCATCCCTGCTTGAATCATGGTATATCCTGATAGATTCGACTCCAAGATGAAGAAGGAGATCACTGCTGCAAAAGTAAAGATTTCCTATTGGATTTTGGTCGACTCTTTTGAAAACTGGTCAATGGGTACTGCGCACAAGGACATCACCAAAATGACTCGAGTTGTGCATCTGCGCAACGATAGGCGTTTGCTGCCAGCTATTGGCCCACTCGAGTGCAACTGAAAAAGCAACTCACTTGGTGCAGATCGTCTCCGTCTCAAGATAGGGTTAGTATCAAAGAAGTCGGGCGACAGGGGTATCTTCGCATGTATGCCGCCGCCCTTGTCAGCCGCCATCTCTTGGCCCCCATAGTTACTTCGTATGGCAGGAAGCATGACATAATCCTGAACATGTGGACAGCTCGTGCTTACATTTGCCTCGAGTCTCGGCGTGCGGCTCGCGGCAGGATAGGGATCACTTTGTCAGTCAGGCTGGTTGCAGTGCAGAATGCCATTGATGTGATCCTACCACTTGGCTTCGCAGGCTCCACTGAACGATTGAAGCTTTTCTCTTTGTGTCCATATACACAAAACATATTCTTGGTTTACAACTTCGTGTTCAGATTTACAACTTGCCAGGGTGCAGCTGGTCAGCCTCAGTTATTGAAGTTAGACACTAGTCCCAAAGCAGGCAGAGAAGCGGAGTCAACGTCCGATCGGTTCATTGTGTTCGCCGCGCCCCGATCATCAACTTTGCAAACCTCCCCAGAATAGAAGAAACATAAAAGGGCAAAAGCAATCGCCAAGTCAGGGATGAGGGACTCGAGAATGGGCTCCGGACCGCATTCGCCCACATCAGGAGCCAAGTCCAGCGGTAGCGGAGGCCGACAGCGCATCATCTCTTCATGCCTCACATGCAGGCGCCGGAAAGTGAAATGTGACCACGTACATCCAGTGTGTGGCGCATGCACAAGAGGGAGTCATGTCTGCACCTGGACAGACCAGATGCACACGCCGGCTGTTGCCGGCAGAATATCAAAACCTAGCACCACCGGAAACGGAAAGATCACGAAAAATAGCGATGTGCAGTCTCGACTCGATCGGCTTGAGCTCCTGTTGGAAAAAGCGGTTGCTGGACATGGAGGGACGTCACAAGCGTCCGTACGCTCAAGCGCCGACTTTGAGAGAAGAGCTCAGGATGTGCATACAGAACCATCACCTAATAGTCAAACGTCCGCCGGACAAGGGATGACAGCTGATGAGGGCGAAGGAGTACTGTTGATAGATCAGGGCAGTGCTCAATTTGTATCTTCTTTACACTTTGCTTTGTTAGCAGACGAGGTATGTAGTCCCGTGACTGCCTCTAATTCTGGACGCTTGAGACGCACACCGAAGTCTCCATTGATCGAAATCTGATGTCAGGCATATTTGACTTAAACCCAAGATTGCTGATGATAAGCACAGATTCAAGACATAAAAGCTATACTGGGCGAGAAATCAGATGCGGAGAAGAAAGAAGTGCCACAGAACAGTCTGGTCGATTTACTTTCTCTGGGACGTGCAGGCATCGGATCCAGTCTGCCCCAATTACTTCCGAACAACCAAGAGTTTCGAGACACGCTTCTAGATGTGTACTTTGCGAATGTCGATCCAATGGTCAGGGTAACACACAAAGGCACCGTGACACGCAAGTTTGCCTCCTACAACAGTGAGACCCGCCCGATCGCGTTTGCTATATATTTCTCGGCGATCAACTCTTTACCTCCTCAGGTGGTGGAAAATAAGTTTCGTGAGACAAAAGCAACCCTTCTCGACCGCTTCCAGCTCGGAGTTGAGATCTCTCTATCTAGAGAGAATTATCTTACTTCATCAAGTCTAGAGATCTTTCAGGGTTTCGTTCTCTGGTTGACATGCATCACAAGAGAAGAGGACATGGGTATATAAATCACGTATTCCTAGTGATGAACTCACTAACAAAAGGATAGGCAAAGCATGGGTTCTATTGGGTACGGCTTTCCGCATTGCCCTTAACCAAGGACTTCACCGGGACCCATCTCTATTCCCGAAAGGCTCCATGGATGCTGTCACGATCGAGTCACGACGAAGAATGTGGCATCAACTGAGCCACCTGGAGTTCCGAGCTGCTGAGTGCAAAGGCCAAGAGCCGAGTATAACAGAGGACTTCTACACGACACTACTACCTCGCAACATTGACGACGAGGATCTAGTTGATGGAGCCAGCCCTGGCCCGAGCCCTTATGATGCCGAAAAATGCACTGTGATCACATTCCAGCTCGTTCGATTTCTCGGTATGCGGTGCCTGCGACGTATCGTGCAATGTACGTACCGTCTGGAGCGACGCATGCTAGACTCTGGCCTGCACGGCACTTCGCGACCTGATCCTGCTGAAGAGCTGCAGAACCTTTATGAGCAAATCAAAGTCATGCTTGAGGAGTTTCATGAAGAAAGCTTTCGAAAGTATCTTCGATATTGTAGACCAGAAGTCCCGATGCAGCGAATGTGCCTGGGTCTCGCGTCCCTACTGGAATGGCGATGTTATCTGCTCTTTTGGCTGCGCATGCCCAGAGCTTATCGCGATGTCGTCTTCTCAAACGAAATACGCAAATCGTACGCGTCGAATATCTTTGCAATCGTTACGAAGGGGCTAACTTGTGACTGCAGCATCTTCGAGAAGTCGGTGAATTGCATCGAGACGATCAATGGCGCGGCCGCCGATGTCCATGCAGCAAGATTCCAGTGGCACATAGGTATGTTTTCATTGTCTATTCTAGCAGTTATACTGACTATCTAAGGAGGAATCGCTTCGTTCCAGGCCATCATGCACGTCCTGTCAGAGCTCCGGAACCCCCTCTTCGACACTCCAGATCGTCAACGCGCACTGAGAGCACTCCAGATGTCGCGCCTGCTTCGCGAGAACAACGGCGCAAAAGCATGGCAAGCCGTACGGAACATGATCGACCGCGCGATCTCGGAGCATAACTCGTCCGCACCCGATTCATACGCAAGCCCACCGCTGGAAGATCCGTCTAACGACAAGTTCCGTGTGTTTCCCGCGATGGGGGCGATTCCGAGTTACGCTATCCAAGTCTCTTCTGGCACGTACACACCAGACCCCATCACTACTGACCCGCAGCAAGTCCAACCAGATCCGGATCTTCTTCCTCCGATGCAGCAACATCAAAGCATGCAGAACACTGAGCCGGATCCTGTGCAGAACCTCGTGCAACCGAATTGGGACGACTTCAATCTTAACAACATCATCAATATGGCAGGCGATATTGAGCCGGCGCCGGGCATCTTGCCGGACTTTGACTTTGTGAGTACTTGGGTTCATATTGTTGAAACGTGACTAATAATATCAGGGCTTCTGGGGCGATCCTTTCAACTATGAGAATGAACCTGCTGCCATTCCTGTTGAGGGCAGCTACTTCCCAACATGGCCCGCCTGATCAGGATACCTATGCTGCTGATATGTATCATGCCGTGGCAATGCGCAACACATCGTGTCCAGAAAGTTGTCCATGGGTTCCCTTGCCCTGCATTGGACTTCGCTATTTCTTGCAACCCAGCAAACGCAGTCGGCACAGGCGGAAGAAGGTCGTACACTTCCAGTCCTAAGATATAACACAGTCATTCTAAGGATCGTGCTCTCCGACTCAATCGTGGCTTGCGACCGCATATGTGCTTTTCGTCGAGGACTGGCTACGATGCAAATGATTACAGGTCAATACTGGAAGCTCGCACTCTCGATGCAACTGTCGATTCTCCACGAGAAGAACGGTGCAGTCGAATGGCTGGGATTGAACTATAAGGGAGACGAGCGATTTGAAAATCCACATGCATTTCGCAGCTCAAGGGAACCGGTCCGGCCGGTCTCGATGAGCGCCAAATCGCTTCTGAGTCTTTTCTACAGGACGGTGGCGCAGTGAGGCTGCGAAAGGGCGCGGACAAGGCAACTCTTTACCAGGCACCTGTCTTAGGATAATCAAAATCTACACATCCTCCTCACATCAGGTTATGCGCCCGATCGCTTCTCCATATCGTCAAAGTCACTCAATAGTGATGAACATATTATCGCCATGCCGTTGGGACAGACACTCCCACGCACTAAACTCGGTGGCACGAGGGAGCTATTCTTATCCGTGCTGACCCTTGCTCTAACCACATCTGGACCAGCGGCGCGGGGAGAAAAGACGCGCCAGCACTGGCAGACGACCCACAATTGCGCCTTGCCCAGCTGAGGCTGAGACGAGCTGCGTTGCTGCGGAAAACCTGAGGATTGGCGCGGCAGTCTGACGTTCGTTCATTGTTGTCTCGAGGCTTCAACACACTCTTTAGATACTCGGTCATCACGAACGAACACCCTTTGAGCATTGCTGTGCGAGTGCGACTGCTGCAACGAACATCCCGGACCTCCGTGTTTGCCGCAAAGCTAACTTTGGACTGTGTTTACATCGATCCTTCCTCGAGGGGCGGCCTGACGACACATTTCTCGAGCCTCGTTTTCACAGCATAGGGGGAGAATAAGACAAAGATGAGGATACCGCAGTCGTATATTCAGAAATGCAAGGTGGTGGGACATGTCTTCCAGTCCATCTTCATCTTCGTGGGGCTGTGCATCACCATTGCAGTCTTCACAAAGGATGGAGAGACGGGCGGTGCGACTAGGTATTATCTCGCTTTGGTACGTTGAAGCCATTCCCTGGGAACAATGAGAAAGAAAAGAAGAGCAAAAGGCTAACCCGGCATACAGTGCTTCCTCTCGATACCAGCCATAATCTACCTCGTCATGGTCCCCATGTGGTCCCGCGCCGCACGCTTCGCAAACGCATTTGCCTTCCTCGCCGTCGACGTCATCTACACGATCCTCTGGTTTGCCGCCTTCGTCGCAGTCGCCATGTGGAACAGCAGCGGCATCAAGGAGGGCGCAGCCGAGAAGAAAATCCCCGACGACCAGCGCAACTGCACGACCTTCAAATGGGGCAGCGAGAGCAAATGCAACACCAGCAAAGCCAGTGTCGGCGTAGGCGTTGTCATCTTGTACGTCCCCATCACATATCCAAACATCTCGCATACTAATAAATATCTCAGCCTCCTCTTCGCCCTCACAACCGCCGTATCCGGCTACTATCTGCACAAATTCCTCCGCGAAGGCGTTCTCCCCTACGAATCCAAATCCGTAAACCCGCACTACATGACCGGCGACACATCCAAGGACAACGCCTGGTCCGCCGAGATCGAAACCGGCCGCGATTCAGAGGACCGCATGACGGAACATGGTGGTAACCAGCAGGAGGACGAGTACGCGCTACTGCATAGCACGGAAACGGATGAGGGCAGGCATCCTGGCAGGCCGCTGAGTTGGGGTGCAAAGCCGTATGCGGACTATAGGCAGAGCGCGGGCGCGGATGCACTGAGTCCGGGCGGGTATGAGGAGTTTAGGAGAGAGGCGAGTGCGAGTGCCGGGCCTGAGAGACAGGCGAGTCATGGGGGGAGCGGGTATAGTTTTGCGCGGTGATGATACATCGATGTAGGACTTCTGGTGTTGTAAATATCGGAAATGTTTTGGCGCTGCAAGTTCACATGGCATACGGCTTGGGAGTTTTGTTCTTTTGGGTTGATACACGCGGTTTAGCGATGATCTTTGGCATTGTGTATACTCATCTCTGGGCGAATTGTGAAGTCAGATACCAAGATTGGTATGATCATTTCCTATTGAACCGTGATCTTCCACACATGCCGAATGCCTACTACTCTCCGTGACGTATCAGTCTCATATTGAACCAATCCAAGCCCACCCTAATAGTACAGCGAATGCCACTATCAAACAACATTCCTAAGTAGCTCCAAACTCATCACTGGGTATAAGATCTCAGCAAGTTCCTTCTCTTTGCCTGCCAATTCTGTCTGGCACTAGCCTCTCCAGCCGGCTCCTCTTGGCCAACCGTCGTGGACTCCTCCAGATCCCTCTTCCTCTTATCGATCGGAAGCGTAATAGCGCGATCAAGTGCATACGGCAGACCCCTATGTCTACCCCGAATCATCATCGCGCAAATGACCAGTTTAGCAAACACATTAAAGTGTCCCGACAGCGACGTCAGATTCGACGGGTGGCCGAGCGAAAGCCCAACATTACCATACGCACTCACGACCTCGAAGAAGACCGAGAAAACCGAGAACGCCTATCCAGTCATTAGCCCAAAACCCCCCCTCAACATCCCGCTTCAAACTTACATAATCCTCCCGACTCATAATTCTCTCGCTCTCCGCACAACAGATACAAAACACACCCAGGAAAATATACCACAGGTCGAAACTCAACTGGTTCCGCATGTGGTTAACCAAGTACTTCTTCCCACCCGTCT
The DNA here is from genome assembly GCF_000146915.1 of Parastagonospora nodorum SN15. Lineage (NCBI taxonomy): Eukaryota > Fungi > Ascomycota > Dothideomycetes > Pleosporales > Phaeosphaeriaceae > Parastagonospora > Parastagonospora nodorum. The sequence goes on along the minus strand of NW_001884562.1, from coordinate 331,566 downwards.
GCTCATCCAGACTCTCCTCGACTTCGTACAGCCCCACCGACCCGTCCTCGTAGTCGCTGCTCATGCGTATGCTGATGGCGATCGGGTAGATGGATATATACATCATGACCAGCAAACTAAACTGGACCGCGGGATTCACGTTCGCGAGATTGAACGTTGCTGTGCCTGTGTGTCGGGCGGACGCGGCTTGGAAGATGGCGGCGAGGATGCGCGAGCCGACAGGGAGGACGTTGACTTCGGGGTTATCTAGATCGAGCACGATGATGAGCAGTGTGTCGAGGAAATTCAGCGTTATCAGAATCGCCGCCAGGATCCAGGTGGCTGTCCCCGGGAAAAGCAGGGTGTAGCAGCGGCGCGGGTGGTCGAGGAGGAAGCGGGTGGATTCTCGCAGCGAAGAGTCGATGGCGGAGAGTTTGTAGATTGTCCAGATGAGGAGACGTAGGAAGCAGGGGTAGAAGGTGTTGCCGGCGAAGGCGAGGAAGGACATTACCAGCATGGGCCAGGTGGCGTCGCGGAATGATATCATGCTGTCCGGGGTGAGGGTGAGGCCCAAGTTGTCGACCATGGTTTGCGCAGAGTAGATGGCCCTGTGTGTGATTAGCAGGTTGTTGGGACACAAATGAGTCTGGCGGACGTACCACCAAGTTTCGTTTTGGCCTGTTGAAGCCAGGTACTCCCGATACTTGGGACTCGCGAGGTGTATCCACGGCACCAAGCAAATGACGCCGAGTAAATGCAGACCGACGAAGTATCCTACCGCAACCTTGAGCAAGACTCGTAGTGCGCGGTACTCGATACCTCCTAACTCGTCTGGTGTCAAAGTAGCAATGTCTATCGACTTGGTTCTGTCCATTGATTTCGTTCGTTCCATCGATTTCGCTCGGTCAAACGATTTTCTTGACCTATCCTGACTCTGGCCTCGTGCAGTGCTACCTAAAACGAAGATGGACGACACGGCAGTCTCCATCGAAGTCGCTTTGCTCATCTTCCTGGTATCGAACTTTTTGCGGCGCATGATGCTGTTCGACTCGGTGCGAGCGATGCTGATTCGATCGACGTCTTCATCTACGTTATGTCAGTGTGCGGAAACATGCCCTGAAGTGACCAGCGTACCATCCGAGAGTGACTGTATGGGTTCACCTGAAAATCACATCAGTTCAATCATCCAATCCATGAGTATAGCCGTCATCCTCACCGTTCTCCCGCTCTCTTGGTCCAGGAATATACAGCGCATGCTCCCCTGTTCGACCGCGCTGCATCACCGGCGCAAACGTTATCCTCGTCGTATCAGATTTCGGCTGCTCCTCTTCCCTCGACAGTACAGCAGGCGTCGTGAGCGTCGGCCCCTTCTCCATATCTCTTGTCACCGAACCAGCCTGTACAGCGTCGTCCTTCCTCGCAGTCACCGCCTTGAACCTCTGTCGAAACCATCTCAACCTCACAACCACAACAATAACATTGACAAAGCCGATGTTCGTGATCATCGGCACGATGTACAAAAAGACTTGCTGATACGTCTTGAGTGCTTTGAGATCTACACTGTTAGGTCCTAAGGTAATTAGCCCATCGAGTTCCCGCGGCGCGGTTCTATGGTGTATTCACGGATTCAAGCCTGATTCAGTTGAAGCGCTGACGCCGAAGAAGTATGCATCTACGGTGCGCAGGTTTTTCTCGGGGTACAGGATGACCAACGCCAGGATGCCGAAGCTGATGATGTATGCATCTGGGAAAGCGGTAGTTAGATGCGAAGATTCTGTGTGGTTGCATAATATCGAGGCGGACTTACAGTGCAGCGTGATGAAGTTTATTGGCGGCTTCCACATGTTTGCGCAAATGTAAATATCAATCGGCACAAATCCAAGTGCTTAAAAATCGTCTAAATCAATACTTGAACAAAGACAAGTGCCGTATGGGATCTCAAGTATGACGTCTCTCAAAAGCGCGGAAGCGAAAGCAAAATCAAAGCACACGACCATTTTATTTGAGGCATTTTCGCATGTGATCAGCGCGAGGCTGTGCAGCCCACCAGTCCTGCTCACATGTGGTCAAGGAACGTTTACTTGGAACTCGGTGGTTCTCAATTAACGGCGTAGACCGCGGGAGATAAATCGCGCAAAAGCTATGTATGCCAAGATGCATGGCGCACCTGTCGGACGGGGACTAGGTCTGTGGGGTTTGCGTTAGCAAGAATCTTGAGCGGGGAGCTTGATCCTGACGAGACGACTGCAAGCATCGCGGCTTAGAAAGCTGGTATAGAACCCGTTAAAATCTGTCTTCTCTATTAAGAAATCATCAGCATCGGTGGTTTAGTGGTACCGGTCGCCCTTAGACATACATAGAGAGTTACTGTTGTTAATTGCGAGTACGATGGTCTCTAATACGTCGTCACTTTTAACTCGTTTCCAACGCCTTGGGGTTGTCACCAGATACAATGCTCTGAAACACTTTGGTCGCTTTCTTTCGCCATCCTTTGGATCGTTACGTTCTCCGTTTCGAAAAATGTCTGCGTGTCCAGATCATGAGCACGAAGATTACTACCGCTACACCAGTGGGCGCTGGCTTTGGGATGAAGATTCTCAGTTTCGCGAGCGATATAAACGCTTTGATGTGTCGGAGCTTAAAATAATCGCGGCTAAAAGTATTGGCGCGCAAACCTGCGTGTCTATTAGCAAGCTTGCTGAAGGCGGATTGATTCAATAAGGTATTTCAGCTTGTCATGGATGATGGCACTATTGTTATTGCGCGTATACCGAATCCTAATGCGGGGCCTCCATTCAAAACAACCGCGTCTGAAGTTGCTACCATGGACTTTGTACGTTGACTGGTTCAGCGCAACTTCGAGTAGGCCAAGCTGATACAATGCGATTCTCAGGCTCGGACTGTCCTTGAGATTCCCGTGCTAAAAGTGTTGTCCTGGTGCGCAGAAGCCGAAAACCCTGTGGAATCTGAGTACATTTTGATGGAGGAGGCTACTGGAAATCAGCTCGGTGAGGTTTGGGATGAGATGGAGCTTCACGATAAGCTCAAGATTGTAGACGATATTGTCGCCATCGAGAGGAAGTTTCTGTCCCTATCATTCACCCGGTATGTTCCTCTAATTGGTGTACTTATGCTGGCATAGTTGACGGAGAACGACAGTTACGGAAATCTTTATTTCGCAGATAACGCCTTCCCGGGCTGCGAAAAAGCCGAAATCATTGGTGATTTACCACAATCATTGAGGAATTTGGTGGAGAATCGATTTGTGATAGGCCCAGTCGTTGATCGAGGTTTCTGGCACCGAGAACGAGCATTGATGGATATTGATCGTGGCCCGTGTGAGTCATATTATATGCAAACCCCAGAGTACAGCTTTACTAATGCCCCGGCATAGGGAAAAGCCCCCAGGATTATCTTAGGGCAATTGGCCAACGAGAGATCGCTTGGATAGATAGTCACGCCGCCCAAAAGCCGTCGGGTGGTCTATTTGCAATGTCCGAAGCGCAGCGCACTCCAGATGCCCACATCGTCCTCTATAAGAAGTTTCTTGACGTCGCTGAGTACCTATTGCCTAAGGGAGATCATGTCAGACCTACCCTATGGCATTGGGATATCCATGCCCCCAACATATTCGTATCTGAAAACCATGTTACTAGTCTCATCGACTGGCAGGATACGTGGGTCGGACCCTTGTTCCTTCAGGCACGACATCCGCGGCTTGTAGATTACAACGGAGAGGTGATGACGAGGCTACCGGAAAGCTACGATGCTCTTGAAGATGAAGAAGAAAAACTGCGCGTTCGGACCCAAGTTGAGAAGTCGATTGTCTTGTGGACATACGAAATTGAGACCAAAAAAACGAACCCGATCCTCCATGATATTTTGCACATAGTTCAAGGGCGTACGAAGCGTGACACTGTAGACTTTTCTGCCAACACGTGGGATGGAGACATTATTCCCTTCAGGCAATGCCTCATCCGCATAGCACGGTATGTTAACCCCATCCCCGCTACTTCAAGTCAATGTTGACCGCTAATACATGAGAGCTACAGTCACTGGAACGAGATCAATACCGAAATCCCCTGTCCGATAGAATTCACTGAAGAGGAGATAAAATCACATCTCTTGGATGGGGAAGGCTGGAATCAAAATGCAGACTTCTGGGACTCACTTGAGGGGTTTGTACACCGCGATGGATGGACTTCCAACGAAAATTATGAGCAGGCACTTGGATTGTTCGCGCAGCTTAGGGAGCAGGGATTGCAGAGCCTGAGCGGCGAGGAGAAATCAGCGTTTGAGGAGAGCACGCGCTGGGCGGTAAGAAAGCATGAATAGATCGTGAATGTGCAATTCAGAGAGACATAGACAATGCAAATGCAGACTTCCTGGAATACAGATTGGCACGCGGAAATTTTGCGTCAACCATTGGCGAAGGGATAGGCTCAAAAGAGCGGAACGAAGGCCTGAAGGTTCGTTGCACGGGGACCCAAGCCATGCTGCCTCCGCAACGTAGCAGGTGCGCAAACTGTAAAACGTGCGAGATCATGAACAAGGCAACGAGGTACTCTCTAAGGGGCCGAAAGGGCATATCGAAGCAACTCAGTAATAGAGAGAGTGTGGTTTCAAAGGTAACAGGACGTAAGGGGTCGCGCAAGACGTCAGGAATTCTTTGTCGACTATCGTGTGTCCCTTGCCATCTCGGCCCGAGACGTGTAGGTGGTATTGCATTAAATCGGATAATTGGCTGCTTGGATTACAAGTACCTTGCCAACGCGGGCAACAGCGACCTTGGGTAAATCTTTACGCGTAGACGGCTTGTTGATGGCTTGTACTGAGCGCGAAACGGCTGGCCTGGATAGCTCGAGTCAAGCGCGGCGTTGCACAGCCTAACCTAGTTGGCTAGGGGCGAAGGGTACTTGCTTGCCGCTGAACTGCATCCATGAACTGGTAACTGGAGGATCGTTTTACACCACTGTGCTCTGAAGATCCGGTTAGGCGCGAAAACCAAACTCCACCGTTTTGTTTCAGTGACATCTCGGCTGGGGTGGCACAGCTTAACAGGTTCCAGACTTGTGAGATCGGCAGTCACAAGGCGCAATAGCATTTAATCGATGGAGATGATATCCGGGGCGGCGCTTGATCTACCTCTTAGCGATAGTCCTACCACGATACGAAGCACGTAACAGACTTCATAAATTTTGCAAATCTCATATTCTCCATCAACAAATCATCAGCATCGGTGGTTTAGTGGTAAAATTAGCCGTTGCCATCGTCACAGATCAATTCGGCTAGCCCCGGGTTCGATTCCCGGCCGATGCAATCCGTTTTCTTTTTGCTGTTGCGTTGGTCCGGGGGTGACGGTCATGGTGTTGGTGGGTGATTTGACTTCAGGGGCGCGATGTGGGGCAGCCCAAGTTTTTTTTTCGCGGTGCGGACGACATCACGATAGCTGGGAACACGAATATTTCATAGATTGCCTCTTGCGACGTGTAGCAGCGATGATGTTTTAAGCATGTACTAACTTTATCGACAGCGAAAACAGTGGATAGTGGCATCCCGTAACTGCGAGATATACACAGTCTTTACAGATTTGGTTTCCGACAACGAAGTCTTGCTGTGCTGTGTAGCCGTACGGCCGCTTCTGCCAAGCGCTCCAGGACGCCTGAACACTAGTGGAGGGTGGACACTCAGGACAGCGTACAGGACGGCTTATATCATTCCTTAAAATCGTGCATAGCCGGACACGTATCTAGTATATACAACCCACTTGAATAATTACATCATCTCTATTAAGAAGGAGGACTTGACCGTGTCGGTTATCGATTCTCATCTCTCATTCTTTGTGGTTCTGATGTTCCGACATTAACTTATCCTCAAGTCCTGTCCACGTAACGTAAATCCCAGTTTGCCTTGGTCGTCTCCCTATCGTACTCCTTCCCTGCCCAGGGGGTACCACAAACGTGCAAATGGGCGTACGGCGTTTTATCAAACATTACCCAGGCACCCTGATCGCGGATTGTGTTGGGGAACCCATCACGTTCCGCGTCGAAAGGCCACAGGATCATGTAGTGTGGCCCAATGGGAATAGCTGGACTTGTTCTGTCTTCTGGCGTCGTGGTGGTGTGCTGATTTGCTCCACATAACATGTATATGAGGCCTGGCGCAGTGTTTGTGGGTACCGGGTTGCCGGCATAAGCATCTCTGATCCATTGGAGTCCCATGGGGTCGGCGCACATTGGAACATTTCCAACGGTGTTCTCGTTCCCAGGGAAGGCTGTCCAGTGGTTTGTTCCCTCACGTAATATGACTAGTTTTCGATCAGGGCCCCAGTGGCTCCAGTCTGCAATGGTGGCATTCTTGGTGATAGATATGGGTCCAGACGCAAGAGCCCGGTTGATCTTGCAAGCGAACGACTCTTCTTCTGGAGTGGGTACTTCTCCCTCTCCTCGAGGGGTCAACGGATTAGGTACGCAGCACTGAAAAGCGCTATTGTAGACGACAGACGCCATTTGCAGTTGTTGGAGAGGAGGTCACACATCCTTTCACGGTACTGTGGGGCTGCGGTAACTTATACGGTTACTGAAAGTGAGAAGGTGTAGGGAAGTTCTGATGAGTAATCATTGATTAATGATCGCACGAGTGCACATGTTTTCAAACTAGTAACCTCGGATCCAAGTGCGGGGAGTGAAAACCGCTGTTGATGAGAGTTTCTGATCATTACGACATCTGTCGATCCTTTACCTTCGGCCGACGCAGAGTTTCGAGAACTCTACCTCGTGCGACAAGATGACTACGACTAGGCAGGCTGTCCATTCCGCTGGTGTATTGACAGTATGCGACTTAAATATATCCTGCGTAGTTTGCCTCAGATTCCGACGTGTGTGCGGCAATGCGTTGTTTCAGCGAATTTAGGGCATGCGGATACATGGACGTCATTCCGGATGCGGCCAAGGCGATATCGAGAACCACTATTTTATACACCTGGAGCAAAAAAGTTCAGTATCTGGATCCTAACTTTATGAACACTAGCATGTAGCCCAGCGACGGTCGTTCGGAAGGCGTCATGAACTAACGTAGACATCATCAAATGCCTAATGCAGCGCCAGCGGCTAGTACGACTAACCATAAGACCCCGAGGTGAATTACCTTTGGTAATTCTAATCAGATCAGGGTTACTCCATAAGTTTACTACTTGGATCTCAACACTTTAGAATACCCCGCATTACTGATCGACAGCTCTTCCGACTTCGTCCACAGCGTGATGCAAACGGAGCTTTGAGAGCTTTGAAGCTACCAATGCAACACCCGTAACCTCACCTCTTCTTAGCGAGCATAGATTATTGTAGCTGTGTATTATCGTATTCAGAATGTGTGCACCCCCGCTGTAGATTAACTGTACAACGGGCAGGACACCACTGTGTGCTCCTATCAGCAGATTTCCTTACAGATATTAGTAAGGGCCTATTTACCGCTGCCTGGTGTGCGCATCTTCTGAATAGCACTGATGATAGGCGGGCAAGAAGTCGAACTTGTTTAGTGATGAGTAGCCTTGATTATACTTGCGTACTTGTAAGAAGAAGGTAGATACAGTGCTAGAATAGTATAGAACGCAATCTCACGCCTTACAGGACTAAACGGTGCTATTGTGGGTCAGCGTTGGGCGTGGTTTTGGTGGGATCTTGGCAGAATGGCTGACTCGCCCGTGAGCATACTAATCATTTTGCAGCCAGGGCGGAGCGAGTAAGCCGGACATGCTTAATACCGTAAGGTCCTCGTTAACTCCTAAGGTTAGAGGAGGGTACCGCCTTTCCATACGTTGCGGATCTCATAGTTTAGTGTTAGCATACGTATGTGGTTACTCAGTTAATTCATAAGCAAGACTAACCATTATCGTCATCAAAAGTGTCGAGCCTCTACTAATCATTATACCTAGCACTAGAAACTTATACTAATCATTTTGCAGCTAGGGCGGAGCGAGTAAGCAGAGCATGCTTAATACAGTAAGGTGTTCGTCACTTAGTTAATCTATAAGCAAGACTAATCATTGTATCCATCAAAAGTAGCCAGCTCAAGGCACACTCAGGACTATATAGTAGCAGCAGAAACAGCTTGAGATACATCGATATCGAATTCCGCTACAATCCGTAGAGATACTTACTAAATCAGGGCAGAGAATGGCAACTCAAAGAGCAGTAATCAGTGATGGTCCTGGAGTGGCTAAGGTAGTTTCAGGGCATGGCATTGCACCACTAAGGCATGACTATATGCTGGTGAAAGTCAAAGCCGTCGCCCTCAATCCTACGGACTGGAAGGCTCTAGACATGGAGAGAAACACGAAAGGATCTGTACTCGGAGTGGATTACGCTGGTGTCGTGGAGAGAGTAGCCGATGGAGACAGCACCAAGAAATGGACGAAAGGAGATCGTGTTACAGGTTCCGTGCACGGAGGTGAGTACCTTAACCTCAGCCCGCAAATGAAGAACCTTCTCACCAGACTTTACAGGGAATTCCCGTTTCCATGCTGACGGGACGTTCTCGGAATGGGTGAGTTTGACCGCCTATCCACTCTGAAAAAAGGGGGCGAGCATAGCCCATTGTTGCAGCACGACGACTAACGAGCGCAGACGGTTGCTCGCACTGGTCTTGCCCTTAGGCTACCTGACTCAATGTCCTTTGAAGAAGGTTCAACCCTAAGTGTTGGACTTATATCCTGTGCCCAAGGCCTGTATCAGCAACTAGGGCTCCCGCTTCCGAACAACCCTACATCCTCACCTTCAGCGGTGCTTATCTACGGTGCTAGTACAGCTGCTGGTACTCTTGCCGTTCAACTAGCCAAGCTGTGAGTAACGCTTACTGGGTTTACCTACAATCTAACCAAGAATAGTTCCGGCCTCCGGGTTCTCGCAACTTGCTCACCCCGCAACTTCGGGCTCGTCAAATCACGTGGAGCTGACATGGTTTTCGACTACAACAGTCCAAGTGCCATTCAGGATATAAAAACCGCCACCGATGACCAACTAGGTCTAATCCTCGACTGCGTTGGCGAAAGCAATTCCCCGAGTTTCTGCTACGAGGCTATGGGCAAGTCTGGCGGGAAATACTCCACTCTGCTATTCCCAGTGGACTGTCCAAGGAAGGATATCGTTGTGTCCATGGTATTCGCATATACCGCATACGGAGAAGCCTTTACAAAGTTTGGACACGACTCACCCGCGAAATTCGAGGACTATCTGTATGCATCCAAGTTTTTCGACATCTGCGAAGTACTACTGGCGGAGGGAAAATTGAAGCCGCACCCGAGCGCACGTCGACCGAACGGGCTCGATGGAGTCGTGGATGGATTACTCGAGCTGAGACAAGGGCGAGTGAGTGGGACAAAGCTTGTGTACTCGGTTTAAGAAAGGACGCCAACAAGTGGCCATCTCACCATCAGCCGCTCATCGTGTCTATATATGTTGCCTAAGTTCTTCTGCAGGCAAACTCACGGCAAGCGGTTACATATGTATCACGTTGTAGGTCTTTATCGTCAATATCAAGGTCACAGATATTCAGTTTAAGGTGTCGATGCAGTCGTGACTTACGTCCGAAGGTGTGAAAACGACAGGACTTTCGTCTCTTAAGTGTAGTTATGACGCTACATGCAAGCGACTTGCACGAATTCTTTCCAAGTTCTGCGAACGCTTAGCATTTATCAGTCAGGATCGAGCCGTAGACTATGCAGCCGAGAATTGCGTGATCCATTCAGTGCATGAGGAAGGACGACAAAAAGACAAACGACAAAGCATCAACTACAGCATGATGAACTGCCACTGCGAAGTCGAATTTCACATGTCAGTAAATGCCAGCATAATCACCAAAAGGACATCGAAGTGTGTAGTTGACAAAGTGGTATTCGTACTATGCTAAGCGCGATCCTGCGCGGCCCTGAGATATTGAAGATGCAATCTGCCCTCGGGCAAAGATGCTATGCGCCCATGCCATGCCCTAATCCCCCCAACCAAAAAGTTTTCCCACAATATGCTACGTAGAAAGTAAAAGCGAAGAAGAGTTTATTTACATTCCCCAGGGACCATCGACAATGTTCAGAGCGCCCTCAACAGCGTCCTCGAGCTGCTCGACCCTGTGCCTCAGAGTGCGGTTCTCCTCGCGCTCCTTGGCCAGACGGCCCCAGACCGCTGCTTGTGCACCGCCTTCGCAGTTAGCGCAGCCCCAGCCGCCCTTCTCGAGGTTGACGGTGCCGTCGCGGACTTTGTCGTATGTGCTCTTGCGCTCCATGGGTTGAGGCTTGCGGTTCTTGGGCGTGTTGTCGAGATCCTGCTCGAGGACGGAGGACATGTCGGTGCCGGTCGGGCTCATGCAGTTCCTTGAGAAGACGCTGGCAGCATCTGTCTCGCACTCCGACTCGAAGCCAGAGTCCACGCTGATTTCCGAGTTGGAGATGCGGTTTCGTCTACGGGGAGTTGTGTCGGCACACGCAGCATGTTCGCAGATTGGTTGGCTGCGAACGAGAGCAAGGCTTCGCTTGCGTGCCGCCTCCTCTTCTTGCCTGGCCCGTCGCTCAAACGCAAGCTCTTCCGCCATCTTGCGCATCTGCTCGTCCTGCTCGGTGGCTTTTGCGGCCATGGTCTCGAGCTGCATCTTCAGGTGTCGCACCCGTGTGTCCGCCTCGTCGAGTTCATCTTCTTGCGCGCTCTGTTCTGATCGCGCATCTACCAGGGATGTGGACAGTTGGCGATATGATTTCTGGTAGCGGGAGAGAAGTGCTTCGGCGTTGGCAAGGAGGTCGTTGAAGGATGATGGTGCAAGAGGGTCAGCGGGGCCATGAGGAAAGAGAGCTTGCGCAATGTTGACGTTCAGAAGCTCATCCTCCGGGTTGTGGTATACAGGCGAAGACGATGGAGGAGGTATCGCAGCGTTCTTCTGGGTGGATAGCAGCCACGCGAACTTGCTGCTGGGAGTCGGTTGCTGTGGCTTTGTGGGAGTGGGTGTTTCTGTCGATCGCTGCGGGCTGTCGCTGCGCGCGCCCGTGAACGAGGATCCCCGGTTGAAGAGGCTGGCCATCATGTTGCCGCTTCCTTCTTCTTCGTCTTCGCTCTCTTCTTCCGAGTCGTATTCTTCTCCAGATTCCGAACCCGACTCTGATTCCGAGTATTCGCTCTGAGGAGCGACACCAAGCTTGACGGGGGCAGACGAGCCGTTGAACCAGTTCTGCAGCGCTCGAATCTTGGGCTGTGAAGCGTTGGATTCAGTGGCGCCGCGCGAAGGAATGAAGCTAGCCAGGGACTTGGTTGGTGACTGTGGACGGAACGATGCTGCGGCGGAAGTATGTTGTTGTATCGTGGTGGTGGCGCGGTTGAGGAACGGCTGGCAGTTGTCGATCAACGTGCTCAGGGTGCGCTGGTGGCTGCTACGCGCAGAGTTGGGGTAGTCCTCGAGTGGAGAAGGTGCATTGGGGTCGTACGCGGTGGCGGCCCTTGAAGTCAACGCGGAAGGTGGAGGTCTGACGATGCTGTCGGCGATTTCGACGTCTTCGAAGCTATCTCCCGCGTAGGACGACGAGTTGCGCTTGTGCGTATACTGGTGTGATGTTCTAGGTGAGCGGGTGGCGTGTGAAGCTTGCGGAGCCGCGGGGGCATTCCGGCTCATAACAGGCGAATGCATGTCTTGACTTCTTGTGCAATCCGGGATATGGGTTGGGATTCGTAAGTCGGTAGCGAGGAATTCGGCCTCTTCGCCAACCAGAATTCTGACTGCCAGAGGAATGCGCGTCCGTGAAACGTTATCAAATCTCCCTGGTGTAAGGAGGGGCACGTGGTAGCCGGGCCAACGCTGCAATCGCTAAGGTCCGATAGCTTGAAACGAGGCGGTCAGCCGATGCGTGTTTAGACGAAAGGTGGGCGAGGAGATGCGGTGCAACAAAGTACTGCAGGATGTCAGAGTAAGTTGGGTGAAGAATGCAGAAGCACGAGCAAGCAGAGGTTATGTCCACAACAAACGTTGTGAAACGAGTGGTTGGCTCGGTGGCTGGAAGCAAGATTTGGAGGCTGGGGGTTGGCGTGGCAGACGCGACTCGTCATCTTTGCACACCGCAACATCCATGTCGCTTAGCCAGTCCCGCGTCTCGGCCTCAACAACTCAGAAGACATTTCATATCTTAAGTGGCTCTGTAGGGCACAATAGTCGCCTCATTTCCTCGTTCTGTCGGCCTGAAAAATGCCTATGGTGCAGATCGCAGCTTACTTTCAAGCGTCTGGGCGAGGGCGGACCACTGCCGCAAGCGAGGGCCTGCTCGACACCAACGAAAAGTGCTGCAGTTGCTCACCGTAGAGATTGCCTTTCCTGAGCATCAGCCCACCAGTTCAGTCTTTCTTGAACTCGAGCAAATGCGCAAATTCCGAGGTTCCCCATCGCTCAGCCCCATCCTCCGGCAGAACAACCCAAGGTGCTTTCTCGTTCAAGAATATATGCATCCTGACTTTAGGGGTCTGGCACGTTAAAGACGCCATGTCGATCGAGCCCACTGTCACACTGATACTATCGTCTTTGAAAGTGTAGCCCATGGTGATAGGAGTACCGCAGCTGGCGCAAAGGGTTCGCTCGGCGACCTCTGATAGCTTCAACGACTTGAGCGCTGAGGATTCCGCATACTTGAATGCCCTCTTCGGGATGGATATGAAAGGCAGATATGCCGAGCCTGATAAGTGTTGGCACGCCCTGCAGTGACATAGGGTGATGTCTGATGGTGGCTCGCTCGAAGTGTACGTTACAGATCCACAGCGACAGCCACCCTTGAAGACGATGCTGTCAACATCCGCCTTTGGCACGTAGGTTGTTCCATTGGCAGCTGCGAACTTGTTAATCGCGCCTTGAGTGGGATCGCGCAAGCAGTAAACTTACGTTTCCTGGCGACACCAAGGAACACGGCGTCGACTTCTTCCACCTTTCCGTCGATTGCTATCTTCTCCCACTCCTCTTTGTAGATTCCTTGCGCTTTTCTTCTGATGTCATTGGATGCAAATGTCCGCATAACATCTTTGACAATAACCGTCTCCACGAAGAAGTCATCCCACTGATCGACGTCGTAGTAACGCCTACCGTACCCGGCCTGGTTATCCACTGTTATTACACTCTCGACTTCGAGCCCGGCAGACTCGAGCATAGCCTGAAGAGTTGACTCCGACTGACTCCAGGAGCGATTGTACGGAATGGGTAGATCCAAGCGACGGGCGACACGTTCCAATACCATGCCAGATATCAGATTCCTGGGATGTGTCGCATCCACAGCAAGAATGCCATCAGGCTTCAAGTACGTCGACCAGTGCTCGATCGCTGCTTTTGGGTCTGGAAAAAGCACCAGAGCTGAAGTCACAGTAATGACATCGAACGTCTTGCCTTTCAGAACTTCGGTCTCATCCAAGTGTAAGACATCAGCCTGGTGCAGGCTCACATTCGCGTACTTGTCCCCGCCTAGCTCTTTCTTTTGGCCTGCGATACCAAGCATGCCAGGCGTAACATCGATACCCACAACGCTGCCCGATTTTCCGACCTTGTCCGCCAGCAAGAAAGTTAGCAGGCCGGTGCCGCATGCTAGGTCTAGCACGTTTTGTCCCTCTCTTACGTCAAGGTAGGAGAAGAACCGTCTCGTAAAGTCATCATGCCAGGTCCCATCATAGTCCGCAGACTTTGCTTCGTAGAATCTGATCGCGTTCGCAGATTGTCTTTCGTTAGCCATTGTGGTTCGATCTCTTTATGTCGTAATTTGGAAGATGTGGGAGGTTAGCAGTCTTCAAGGTCAAGCCGGGGCTGGAGTGTGCTCAATTTGCTCAGTGTATCGCTGCTGCCGCGTGCTGAGCTCATGCGAAAAGCGATGCAGCTTATTGATCCGAAGGACGAAGTTGAAGAAGTGAGGGGTGCCGATGATGTAGGAGCCTACAGAGCATGACTAATCAGCGCCCACCTCTATTGCAACCTCATCTTACAAATCTACTCAGGCAACGCTTTGCTTACACTAGCAGCACTACATTATTGGCTACTTGGTCATGCTCATCTTATTGTTTCGCTATCATGACAGCAGCGGTATCTGCTACCGCAGTCGCATCAGTTACTGGACTCGTAGACTCTGATGCTTAGCTACCATTTGATCATGGATGCGATGAGGACTACTGAAGCGGGCCATCGATTATTTCGCATTAGATGCTGAAGAAGAGGCCTGGTGGTCCGATGAAGCGTTTGGTCGCGCTCGGGTTTGACGTGGAGTTGTTCTATTGGGGAAAGGGTGAGGTTTCGTTTCCTTGATGTGGTCGTGGATATATGCCGGTAGAGGGATGTCAGGTGTTCAGGAAGAAGCAAGCTGGCCTGTCTACCTTAACGATATTTTTAGCGCTCAATCAGGAACCTGTGATACAACGAAGGTGTACCGGCGTGACTTTGAGGTAGCTCAAAAGCCTCGGAAGAGACACTGAAAGTTGATAGGAGCAACGACTCATCTTGCCCAGGGATCTAGTCACACAGGTACATATCACTCGCAACTATCAAGCATGTGGTGGCTTTTCAGAATTTTCATATATCCACGTATTGTGGCGCTATATAATCAAACTCCCCACCTCTTTCTAGCACTGCATGGAGGTGCAGTGCTTATCTGAACTCCTGTAACTCAAATCTCGCTTCCGAGACGCAAAACGAATATGTAAGAAAGATGAAAGAAAAAGGAAAATAAAAACTTCGTCATCCCAGAGCATTGGAGCCAAAGCTGGAACCATCTCCGTCATCAATCGCCGTCCGAGCTGAATTCTGAATCATCATCTCCATCATAGTCCGAAAAATCGTCTCCGTCACCGGCCGGAGCATCATCGCCGTCATCAGATCCGCCATCTTCGTAGTCGTCTGAATCGTAGTCCGAGTCAGGGTGCCAAATTTCGTTATAACAATCGTCAAGCGCCTGGTTCACCTCAAGCTCATGATCAATGTGGCCGCTGGGCACCTGGTCGTTGAAATAGAACGATGGCGTGCCGCTCAATGCGCAGTCTCCACATTCTCCATGATGGCGACGCCGCTTGAGAGGCGGCTCAATGATGTCCTGCCCACGCATGGATGAGGAGTGAGGCACCGTTTCGATTATGGTCTGGCCACCCCTCGCCGAGTGTATACTGGAGTTTGCGGCAGTCATAACGGTAGGTACATAGCCATCACCATGGCTGTATAGCACGCACTCTTTCAAGGTGTCGAGTGGGAAGTCAATGAGTCGCGCCTGGAGCATTTGGGCCTTATTAGCATAGATCTCGCTGATGCTTCCAGGCGTCAAAGAAATCTGTGCAGCAAGCTGTGTCACACCCTGCAGGATGCCAGCTTCCAACTCCAGCGCCGTGGCGGTAACCTCTCCGAGAATGTTGCTGGATGCGCTGTAGATGCTGCGCTGATTGATCGCTGAGAACTCGTCGTCGGCAACACATAAGCGTGTGATGATCTCGCGAAAGACCGTCCGTCGCATTCTCTCTGGGAGCTCGATACTGTCATTATTGTGAAGAGCGGGGTCGACGAGAACACCCCGCTGACTGAGGTCGAGAAGCTTCAGCCTGTACTGCAGATATTGGACTCCACTGTCTGAGACGAGCTTGTGTTGCGCTTCGGCGTCCTTTAGGTACGCATCTGGACTCGACCAACGCTCGTGCATGTCTTCCAGTCTCTCAGCCGAGTTCTGTCTCACTGTCACAATCTGGCGCTCTAGAGAGGCATGGCCGGTACCGAATCTTCGAATGGCAAATTCCACTGAAGATCTGTATGTTGCGAGCGAGGCCCTTCCCGCCTGCACGTCTTTTCCAAACTTGTTTGCTTGGATAACTTCGATGCTGCTGGCCATGTCTTCCAATACTTCCCAATTAACGACCGCGTCATTTGGGAGCAGAGTTGGCCCACCGTATCTCGAGAGGTCCATCTTGTCGTATGGGCCTTGCGCCTTGAGTAAAACCATTCGAAGGTATGCCTTTGCGATGGCCTGGAAGATTTCCAATAGTGAATCGGTGCGGTTCGCTGTCGATAGACCAGCTGAAATGGTGTCTGACACCGGGATGATCAGGGTGAGTTCCGGACTGAACTCTGTCACCAGGAAGGGTAGGACAATCTTTTCAAGCCAAGGGCGAAATTTCCAGACGTCCGGGAGATGCCCACAAGCCTTGGTAAGATTGGTGAACTCCTTGTACTTCTCTCGGAGTATCGGATTTTGGCCATCATCCAAATTCTCAAACCAATCTGCATGGTTGCGAATCCGACGGCTCAGACAGGACGCCCAAACGGGGATTTCCAATGTGCTTGGACAAAAGGCTTCGAACCATGCCTGAGTTGTTGCCATTTTTTCATTTCGTCGTACGGTCTTGCGGATACTGCAAAAAAGCCCGTTGTCATAGCCCTCGCTGGCAGGGAGATCAAAAATCTCAGGATCGCATTGTATGACAGTCGGCTTGCTCCACTCCGAATACTTTCCATCGGCAGCCTTGCGCTTCATGCCCACATTGAGAGTCTTCAAGGGCCCTGTCTTAGCAGCATGAGCTGTTTTGAACTCTTTAATATTTAGGGGAAGCCGTTCTGCGTCAGAGGTCGCTTGGCTCGCTTGATCCGCTGTCGGAGATGAAGTGTATTGTGGAGAAACAGATGCAGCCGTGACCTGCGCCGAGCTTGAGGCTGCTGGCTGTTGGACATGTGCAGCTGGTGCTCGAATTGCGTTGGCGTTGGTGTTGACGGACGCTGGTGTATCATCCATCTGGGCATCTGCAGCTACGACTTGTGTAGTGTCGGTGGAGGTGGTGTCGACGGAGGCTGATGCATCATCCATCTGGGCATCTGTTGCTGTGACTTGCGTAGTGTCAGTGACGGTTTTGACAGAGGCAGGTGCGTCATCCATCTGAGCGTCTCTGGAGCTGTCTGTCGCAGTTGAGATACTCGCAATAGCCGTGAATGGAGCTGGCACGCTGGCAGGTACGGGAGTAACGCGAACACTGGGTCCTCCGCCCATGTTTTGTGTGGTTGCTCGTGCGTTGAGAGTGATCGCGGGGGTAGTAGCAATAACGCCGTCCATACCCGTGTCCAGGGTAATCGGGGTGGTGTCTTGGACCTTGACAGTAAGTGCCGGGAGCATTCTTGAGGGTACGCCTGCAGTCTTGTCTTCATCCTGGAGTTTACGTGCGGCGGGGCTTTCAACCGAGGGCGCTTGAATAGCATTCTGCGGAAACCCTTGAGGTGCCGGCGGTGGAGCTAGAGCTGGCGATGCGGTCGACAACTCTGTCAGAGAATGCGACTTGACGGAGGTTGGGCTCTGCTGTTGCGCAGAAAGAGGGATCCTTGCAGCTGGCGAAGGGGTTGGTGGTGAAGGCGACGAGGGTGAAGAGGCAGAGGATGGAGGAGGTGATGAAGATGGCGTCGCAATCGATGGTGGAGATGATGGTGGAGATGATGGTGGAGATGATGGTGGAGTCGAACCACATGACGATAGTGCACTACATGTCGAGCCTGGAGAAGGGGAAGAGGTGGGTTGTTCGTCCCACTTAGGAACCTTCGCCATGATGTGCAGGGGCGTGAGCTGCTTTGAGCTTTGCTCAAACTTGGCTTGACCTTTTCGGTTGTCATGCGATGTGACGCTGACGTTCCTACCAGTTGGGTCCCAGAAGGGCTTCGAATCAGGCGACGACACTTCGGAACCGAGCCCAAGGGTTCTGATGCCTTCTGTCACCGAAACTAGACCCCTCTTGATGACCCAAGGCTTCGGCAGCTGAGGCGTCGATTCCTCATCATCGCTGGAATCTTCAGGTGCTGTCTCGCGCCATGTCGGCGCTGACTTCTGTCTAGAATTCTTATGCCCCTTGAATATGTTAGAGAAGTTATGTATATACGGAGAAGGTTTCTTACAGTTGCCTCGTAAGCGATCTTGAACTGCACCTTCTGTGCCCCCGAAAGCACTGTCATCAAAGCCGCGTACACGCGCTCCGAATCATTGGACCTCTCCTCGAGCTTTCGCGATAGTGCTGCAATCACGGGCTCGAGCTCCGAGGCGACCCGCTTTGCAGTGCGGTCTGCGTTCTCCTCCAGAAGCTCGCGGACATCTGCGAGGGGGAGGGTGAGGGTTGTTGCCATGATGGCGGTGGGAAATTGTAGGTGTTTCTGGAAGTGTGACCGATGGCGAGCTGTGTTCGCTAAAAAGCGCGTGGTTGAGCAGAAATTTAGAGAAACCGCTAGAGTGAGAGTTCAATCCTTTGCGGAGTCAAGGTAGAACAGTAGCGGGCGCTAGAAGCGCCAAGATCAATGGCGCAGAACGGGACGATTCGCGTTCACTGTTGGCGGCGAGCAGCACATGGCAAGTCACGTGCGCTGATATAACGTCATTGGTGCCTCTTTTAGCAGTATTAGGGTACAGGAAGGGTCTCCGCTACCGGCTCTAAGTCTTGTGTTCCTATGACGGATGCGTTGTCGACTCCCTGGGCAGTGAATGGATGCTCACGTGAGCGACATCCAGCATGCATACAGAACATTTGAACAAGACCACAACAACCACTTGGAACCAACCTGGAGGCTATCGCGGCATGCTTTGTATATCATGGTAGTCTTATTTGCCGTTGTAGTCTTCCAGTGCATGTTTCGCGAGCTCGACCACACTTGAGCTTCTCACTGTGGTGGCTACGGCTGACTATGAGAGGATTGTGTAACCGCTAATTCATTAATAGAATCAAACGACGCCTTGTCTAGAGTACGTCATCAGAAGCCCGGAAATGAGTTCGCTGTCCTCAGCCAAATCGCGCGCATCATGGGAACGCCGTCTTCTCGCTGATGCGGATGAAAGTGGAACAGGGCTTGACCAGCGCTGATTGGAGTGGCGCTAATAATCAAAGAGCTCTTCGAAAGGATCTGTGTCGAAATCGTTGGCTGGCAATGCTCTACTCACGACGAAGTGGAAGGATAGGGAGACTAGTCATAGGCGCGATCACGTGTAAACCCCGTGCCGGCCACACCGCAAGCATCGCTATCTATAATCAATCCTCCAGTCCTGGTCGCGCAAGTTCGCGCTCTAGCTCAGTCGACCTCAACTCTTGACGTTCTTGCCCGTCACGATTCCCCTCCGCCCACTACCCGGACACCTTGCAAATTGCAAACTTTCAACCCTAGGTAAGAACAAATTCCCCTGCATTCAAACGAGACAGTTGAAGATACACGATGGAGCAGAAGAAGTCGGTGCCAGGCTCGCTGCAAGCGTTCCTCAAGGACGGCGTTGAGGCAGCGGAGTGCAGCATCTGCACTGAACCTTTCAACAACCAACATGTCGTCGTCCAGATCAAAGAGTGCGGCCATCATTTCGGGAGGAACTGTCTGGAGAAGTGGTTGAAGCAGAAGGATACCAAGGGTACATGCCCGACATGCCGCGGCGTGCTATTCAAGAAGAAGCGCAGGAATCCCCGCAGTCAAGCAACGACTGCACCCGTCACACAGCCGTCTCTACCTCCACAGGCACCACGTGCTATAACCTTCAACCAATACTACAGCAACCCGGAAAATGTGCAGCAGTCCAGCCGGGATGGGTTTCTGAGCAAGGCCTGGAGCTTCAGAGCCCTGTTTGGGCCCACCCATATGGTTCTTCAGGCTTACAATGCGGACAACGATCCCTCGAGGGCCAGAAACAGTGCGGAGCGGCTTATGCTGACGCCATACATCGAATTGCTACGCCGGGCCTTGAATAGCAACAACGCTGCGCCACTACACTGTCCCGTGGTCGGCCTAGCAAGGACTCTCTCCCAGCTATTCGAGTTCTGTACAACCACAACCAACTTCGTGCCCACAGAAGGCATGTGGAGGGCCATCATGCTGTATCAGACTGAACTGGATGATCTGACCCCGATCTTCACTTGGCCGACCCTGTGCGAAGCAGCGTGGACTTTGCACGACCCAGAGGACCTGCTCCGGAGAGGCGGTCAACAGTGGCAAACCCTATACCTATTTCTCTGGCTCATACCAGTGTACCGGGCCCAGCGACTCAGCAGTTCTACCGCATTCACTATTGACGAACTCCGCGACATGCTCAAAGCTCTCAACATCGGCTATCCCATCGCCCCTAGCGATGCTGTTGACACACAGACTCGAGTGTTCCTCTCAGCTGCTGTTCATGTCCTGACAGTGAGCGAAACAAGCACAAGATACAATCAAACCGAACGCAATCGAAGGCTGCAGGGCTGCAACACCAGCGTGACTCAGTTGAAGATAGACGTGGAGGGAATTTGGCGGCAAGGTCTGGCGAAAGGTGGTGCGGATGTGGCGGCTGGATATCCGGAACATTGGTGGACTGGAGTTTGAGGAATCACCTCGAAATGGAGGAGATTAGGTTCCGACATGGTCGTGGACTTACGTTCAGATGTATTCACGCATGATATGGGGAATTTCAAGTGCTCTTATGTAAGCTAAGTTGCGTTTCGAGTTTCAAGCACCCAGGAAACGTCCCACTCCGCTCGAAGATGTGCAGATGCATAAACACTCAGACCGTATAGCCTCAGATGTACATATTATACAATGCATTGCAGGAACTGACTTTTAGGTAGCTATCTGTTGCGGTCTCAGTCAGGCCGATGGACGCCTCATTCAACTACCAAGGAAAGAATCAAAAGAGTCAGAATGTGTGGCCTCTCTAGAGACCTTGCAGTTTGATGGAAGCCGACCAAAAAAGCTCCCTGTCCATCGGTAGAAGTCGAAAGCCCTCATGCGCAGAAAGGAAAAATCAAAGATAAGCAAGAGCAAAACTCCTCAGGTGCTTTTGGTGCAGTGGGCTGTCTTCCTGGGTTCACAGGCTCCCGCCGCCGCCGGGACTGGGGTAAGGAAATGGGCGAGGTGCAGGGATAGATGTGTCTTGTTTGATGGAAGAAATGCTCAGCTTCTTCGGCCTCGCTCTCTTTGGGGTAGAGGGTGACGAAGATTCACCCTTGGGCTTGGTCGATTGCGGCTCCCATATCCCTTCCCAGCTGTAGTCGTGGCAATGAATGCCATCTGCGCCCAATGTGAAGTCATGTAAGATGCTTTTGCTTGCGTACCGGCCGTCGTTACACAGCGGGCACAGCTGTTTGTCCCAAGGAATAACTTAGATGGTCTTGCGATGTTTGGCCGACCGACTCAGGCATGACCAGGCTGGACCGTACTTCTCTACCGCTGCCTTGCCGAACATGAACAGCTCCTCGGAACCCCGATGTGGGATCTGAGCCATGAAGTCTAGCAATGTCCTGGACCTTGTATGGTTGGGAGTATCAAATCCATCCACCTCGGTCCCATCCTCATCGACGAAAGTTTTGAACTTAGGCTTCTTGCCCAAGATCTTCTGCACGGGGACCGGTGCGACCCGATCAATAACGTAGTAAGGGTTGCATGGTGCGGATGCAAGAGCTGTAGCGATCGTGGCCCATTGCATGTTTCCGTCCGATTAGTGAAACGGGAGGCTTGACTTCGTGTTGTAATTGACGATCTCCACGTCCTTCTCATCTTTTGGGGGCTTCGTTCAGGCTGAGGAGCGCAAAGGGATGATGAGCTCCAGTGCGCTGCTAGGTGTCACTGGCGTGGGCACGGGCTTGGTGGTCGCGACCAAAGAGATACCATCGGAGGTCAGCATAATTCGCGTTCGCTCTGCACATGCGTGAAGGAATCTAATAGCCTTTAGGTGTGCACTGATAAGCTTATAAGGAATCCTAAATATATTCAGTGCTGTAAGGAATTTTATCTAGTTTTATAAAAGTGTCTGAAGATACCCAGGCTATCTCTTTATTCAAACCGCCAAAGCGACAACCCACGAGCCTGAGAAGCCTATCTATGTCGATCAGCGTACCCAAAAGGTCTTCAAAACCATCTTCTACACTCGAAATACTGAGGAGGTCAGGTGATCTGCACAAAGTAGTGAAGTGGGCCGAATTCAAGCGTACGATGATGCGCATGGGTTTCGCTGTGGAGGGCTTCAGGGCTCTACATGGCAGTCCACTCCAAGCTACAACATTGACGCTGAACGTAACATTCAGTTCCATGAGCCGTACCCCGACAGTGATATGCCATACGTCATGGCCAAGGGCTTTGGACGCCGGCTGTGTCGAGTCTATGGCTGGACTGTCAATTCATTCAAGCTTGGTTGAACTAAGGCGTGAGTCAAGAGAAAAGAAAAGTTTGAGATTAGGACCACTAGGCCCTAGAAAATTTCCTGTCCGCCCTTACTAAACGACAAGACTAAAGAGGTAGCCTGGATATATTTGAATACTTTTGCAAAAGTAAGCAAGATGTCTTATAGTACTAACAATATTCAGGCTTCTCTATAAACTTCTGAGTATGCTTTTAAAACCCATTGGATTACTTCGCGCATGTGCATAGGCGAACACGAATTCTGCCGCTGCCTGGTGACATCGCGCTCTCATTGCTTCCTCGCCCACAACGCCACCCACCCAAGCACCCTATACCCTAGTATAATCCCCAGCATAATCCCCACATATTTCTCCATCCCCTCATCTTCGAACCCATACTGCGCCAGCACCGCCTTTCCCTCAATCAAACACTGCTCCTCCAACCGACTCTTATACATACACCGACACCCCTCCCCACAGCTATAGTCCCTACTCCCAAACTCACCCACCATCATCCCGCGAAACACATACGCCTGATAATCAATATAATGAAACACATACCGCCAAAACACATTTAAGCTCTGAGGCTGCACGAGAAACCCGCCCACGCACATCCACACCCCGTTTGCGAATGCCGTGCTCGCGAGCGCGACGACGAAGATAGGGACGAGCGAGGATATCAGCACAACAAGCGATTCGGCGGCGAGCAGGTCGAGGAAGAGCCACAGCACCCACGTCCCAAAACCCTTCGCACTCGGATTAAATCCGCTCAGCCAATACCCCACGAGACTGAATACCACCGCACACGCCAGCAAAAACGGCACCCCGACCAGGAAGTTCGACAGAATGAAGGCCGTAGGGCCGTAGAGGCCGTTTGCCCGCTCTTTGCGAAATAATGCGAGGTCCTCGAGGTAGGCAGGTATGTAGGCGACAGCCATGAAGGACATGAACGCTCCGCCGAAGAATATCGCGGCGGTGAAGGCCGGGATGTTGGCTTGTGTTGGGGGGAGTCGCAACCAGACTGTGCCCATGAGCAGGGCGAGACAGAGGTACATCCCAAGGCGGAGGGCGTAGGCGATGACGTCGCGGTGAGATTTTATTAGGGAACGGTGTATTAGGGTGAGGGGGGTTAGGAGGGGAGAGGCGGTTTCCCGGGTGCTGGGTAGGAGTGGTATTGATGAAGTTTGGGGCGTTTGCTGGACAGCTAGTGGTGATGCGAGCCACGCGTTTTGTAGATGCGAGAGGTGTTGAGAGGACGAGGAGAAATCGGTGTTGACGAGGGAGATCAGGAATTCTGCTGGGTTGGTGTAGAGTGGCATCTCATAGCCCAACCCTCCAAAATACCCCCTAACACCCTCCACCGGGCCATTATACGCAACCTTGCCTTTCGAAAGCAGCATAAGCTTATCGAACATCTCAAACGTCGTCGTGGACGGCTGGTGGATAGACGCAATGATCAGCACCTTGTATTTCCTCGCAACTTTCCTCAAAACCCCCACTACCTCCCTACTTGCCGCCGAATCCAAGCCACTCGTCGGCTCATCCAAGAACAAAATCCTCGGCCCGCCAACAAGTTGACTCGCTACACTGACCCTCCTCTTCTGCCCGCCAGACACGCCCTTACGAAGCGGCGTGCCAATTAGCGTCTCAGCCTGGTCTTGCAGCCCGAAAGCGCGCAACAGGCTCTCGATACGAGCTTTGCGGTCATTAGAGGGGGGGAGGGCGAGTTTTGCAGCAAAGTAGAGAGTTTCGCGGACTGTGAGGGAGCCGAGGAGGGCGTCTTCTTGCTCGACGTAGGAGCTGAGTGCGCGGAAGGTGTGGAGGGAGGTGGGCGTGCCGTTGATGTATAGGTCTTGGTGGACGGTTGATTTTGGAACGGAGCGGCGGGCTAGGACATTCAGAAGGGTAGTTTTGCCGGAGCCACTGACGCACATATTAGTATGAGACTTGGAGCAGGTAGTTTGAGACTGTTTTGTTTACCTAGGTCCCATAATCGCCAGCACCTCCCCGGCTTGCACGCATCCGTTAACACTCGACAAAATCTCCAACGATTCCTTGGTCGCGCGATCTTTCACGGTGACAGTGACATTTGCCCAACTGAAACTCTGCACGGAATCGTTGGTGAGGTGAGTGTAGTCTGGGCCTTTCTCGATGTCGGACATGGTGGCGGGGCGTAGAGGATGAAAGATCCAGGATAAACAAAATCGAAATAATCCCTCGATCCAAATACGAGGAAATACGAATGGACAACGATACGAGACGATGAGAAATCTTCGATTGTAACACAAGGCAGTGTAAGTATATTATACCTTCCTAACATTCTCCCAACATCTCACCAACACTCCTCGCCGACCTCAGCGAGCGGCGCAGCAGCACAGTAATCCTACGCTTACACCTCGCCCCCGGCCCCCACGAATCGTGCCGTGGTCAGCCTTAACCTCACGATAGTGGCAGCACGATCCTGGCCAATCAAAGCAGGCTATGTCGAAGGAGGCCTTGTGATAAAAAATGAAAACGCTGGGATAGGCGGACTTGGCGAGCTGTCAGGTCTCCGGACTATAGATGGTGTGTAGGGCGATCATTTACTCACGATAGCAAATGTTTGCCCCTCATGCATTTGCTCTGATACCTGTCCCTCGAGTAGTTTATCGAACCATATTTCTTTTCTTTTCCCCTTTTCCTTCTTGACATGCATCTCGGATTTCAGCGCAGTGCAGTGCTAGTGAAAGCAGCTTTCACCAACTCCCACATGACCTCCCAACTAATAGCGCGAGTGCAGTCAATTCCCTCATCGAGTCTCTATTGTTTTGCGGCTGGGGTCATTCGATGCGCTATCAATCCCGTCGTCGGCGACGTCGCACAAACCACGGCCGTGCGTCGGCGACGTTCCGCCCCAGTGCCGCCAGACATGTAACAGGGGTGAGTATGATTGGCCGGCTACAATTCGTCGTAAATGTGACGAGTTCATCACCATGCCGCGCAGAAATGAACGCACGCCTTGAAAAAAATCGATCAGGATGCAGAATAGAATTGCTCGCTAAAACGATGTTGATGTAGAATACCTACCTCCCCACACTTAATACATAAACTCACTAATCTCCAAAAGCTGCGCGTCCAACTGCCTTTTCGCACTCACGCTACTCTCCCTATTATCTCCAGTCAATCTTTCCTCATACGTCATCTCCAGCAACTTCTTCACGCTGGACTCATTCAGCATGCCGCCAGGCACGCCGAAGTCTTTACCATGCTGCTTCGCCCGCGCGACGATGGCGTCGGGGCCAGCGGTGAAGAGGTCGAAAAAGAGCGCTGCGTTGGGCAGTTCGGCGCCTTCTTCAACGTTCTTGAGGTTTTGCTGCAGCACGAGGATATTGAGTTGCATGTGTGCGCAGCCGTTTGTGTTCATGCGCGCGATGCGGCTTGTGCAGAGGGAGAGGAGGTAGGTGTCCATTAGGTTGGCGAGGCCGTGTGTCATGCGGGTGTATGTTGCTTGGGGGGAGTAGCGAGATACTTCTGTGTCGAAATTGACTAGGGTTGAGTTCAAGGCGAGGATGATGGGGGATGGGTCGTTGAGTGGCGTGTCGATGAAGAGGTTGGGTTGTAGAGAGGTGGATAGCGCATGGAGGATGGTGCTGCGAATGGTCAAGTGGAGGGTGCGTAGTATGCGGGTGCTGAGGGATTGGTAGGACGAGACGACCTGATCGAATTCGCTGCACCATATTAGCACATGATATCAAGTGTCTCGTTCAAATGACATACCTCACGGTCTCGCGGTTGAGTGGGAGATAGACGTGTGTACCTTCTGCTCGTGGTTCGGATGAAGTGAGCAGGGTCCATCGTTGCGTATGCCTGTCTTTGGACGATTCGCCACCACCAGAGTTTGTGGCTCTATCACTGATGTGCCGTAATTGTGCTGCCTTCGTAGCCAGCCATTTCATACTGGTGTACAGCAGGCATAGGTTGATAACGCTTTTCTTGTCTTGAAGCATATCTGCCTGATCCAGTGGCTCTTCACTGACAACCTGCAGAAGAAGGCTGATCTCGTTCTCGACAAGCTGATTGAAGTTCTCGCTGTCGGAAGGATCTGATTGGAGGATTTGCGATACCAATCTTTCCATCTCTTCAGACTCTGACCATGCAGCTGGTGCTTTCAGACGTCTACCAGATGTAGCAGGCTGCGAGCGCGTGACAAGTGCTTTGTACCAACCGTTACACTTTTGAGAGTACGTTTGCATTTGAGCTATGATTAGTTGAGAGAATGCTTGATCGTGGGGCAGGTTATCGAGCATTTTGCAGAAGGCTGAGATCAGACTGAAGAATTGTGCAGTACCCTAGATTGTCAGAACGAGATGATTCACTCTGGGGACTCACATACCTTGAATATTGGCTTCTTTGCGTGCTGTTCCCAGTGCGGGTCTTCACTGAACGAATCGAGCTCGATGAAAGTCTGCGATGACATCTCGGCGAGCGTCTCATCAAGTTGCGGTTGAAACACATTGACTAGGAAGTCATCGAGAAACGACGTTAATGTGCTCATCACGATGTCTGAATTTGGCGGCACCACCTCCTTCAACCTGTTCAAGAAGTCGAGTGAGGGTGGCAGCAGTATTCCCATGTTGAAAACACTAGGCTCAACCAGTAGCTTGTGCCCAGTTGCGCTACCATCAAGATTGGTGCTGGTCTCAGCCACCCTGTTCTCAGACTTCTTGGAATCAGATACAAGACCAGGCACCGATGATTTCAGGATGAATTCGAGGTCCTCCCGCTCTTGCGCGATGTCAGGCGACTTCGTGTTCATGTCAGAGAGCTTGAACATGCGTTTCGTCTTGTCACGAGGAGCTCGCGAAAAGACGCTTCCGGCAGATGTCTGACCTTGTCCGGTGCGGTACAAAGCATCACCATCAGTCGCTAAATAATCATGCAACAACGACCGAATCTAGTGATGTTAGCAGGAATCTGGGTTGCAATCGGTCTACTCACCTCGCTTTGGTAGAGCTTCCACAGCTCTTTGAACCCCCGTGTTAATGCGGCGCTTGAAGAATCCCGCAGCCCCTCTCTGCGAACAATACCAGCTACTACGTCGTGCACGGCTCGGTGACTTTCAGCTATGGCCTCAAATCGAGCGTATAGAGTCCATAACAGGTCGTTGAGAAGCATGGACCGGACTTCGTCGCTTTCGATACCAGTCTTGGCCTTGCCACCTTTCTTCGAGGCATGAGCTCGTAGTATGCTGGGGTGTCTTTGGGCGACTTCATTGTTCGACTTGTCGACAACTTTGAACAGTTCCACAGGCAGTCGTTGCTCAATGGTATTGACCGCCACCTCAAGACGGTTCATCTTATTCAATGACTCGACGATGAGCCGGATGTATTGAAACGTATCTGTCTCGGGATTGTGTGTAGAATCATCTGTCATCTGGTTGAATTAGCAGGGCGAAAAGTGCAGAATGCTGGCTGAGCTTACTGGCTCGGAGAGGTCGAGACCATCGAGGAAGTAATACAACAGCCTTCCTCGAGCGTCCGTCTGAGTGCGCTCAGATATGCCGCCTTTCATTTGGTTTTGTGCATATTCTTTCCATCGATCCTCGCAGTATGGCGATTTGAGGTACAGATGGCTGTGAAGTTCTTCAATGAGAATGTCTGTCAGGGAGACTTCTTGATTGCTAAGATATGTGCGCAGATCGTTGAGAGCCCCGATTTTCTCCATTTCCGTCTTTCTGATCATCAAGAGAGCCTTTTGGAGTATGTCTACCGCAGTCAGAAAACGCTTCTCTGATATGCGTGCCTCGAGCTGCTCAGGCACAAGCTGGAGCTCCTCAATAGCATTGAGCATTTGCAGCATTCCATCGTAGTTTTGGGACGCAGTCGCGAATTCTTTGAGTTCAGGCTTGGCTGTTGATAATTGCGTCTTGGCGGAAGTTAATGAGGTCTTCAGAGTCCGGACACGTTGCTGTGAGCTTTGCAGGCTGGACTGAATCTGATGGAAAGTACCAATAGAACTGTTGAAGCCCTGATGGTGCTCTATATGTTGTCAGATGCAGTCATGCCACCATCACATGCCCAACCTACCGTTCACAATGGCTTTTAAAGCCTGTTGCAGCTCCCTGTGCGTCGTTTTGAACTGGCCATACTGGCTGGCCAGACCAAGCGAGCTCGAGTCCATGAGCTTCAGGGCGACTTCGATAGGAACGCACTGGTCCTGGGTCATAAAGTCCCAGTTCTGGCGAATGTACTGCAGCACGTCTTCGATGCGCTGGCTGCCTGAGCCGTAGTTGTTGGCTCCTCTGCTGCCTGTCTGCCGCTCGCCGCTCCGCCTGTTCGCTCGTGAGCGCTCCAGACTCGTGGGTCGCGTGACCTCGGGCCCGTCCTCTTCCTGTTGCTGGAGACCGCCATAGCCACCTGGCCTGCGATCGCGTCCTCCGCTCTGCGGCCTGGCGTATTCATCTTCCCTTCTAGTGAAACCTCCATAGCCTCCGGGCCGTCGTTCTCGCTGGCTTTCACCACTTGGACGCCGTCCGTAGTCGTCTTGGGGTGCACCCATGCCTCCGTAACCGGGAGGGCGACGTTGGCGGTCATTGCTGGGTCGTCGTCGGTCGTCGTCAGGCGGCGCACCCATGCCACCGTAGCCGCCTGGCCGCTGCCTGCGCTCACCACTCGGCCGCCCACCACCATCATCGCCGTAGCCTCCGTTGCCGTAGCCATTGGTGTATCCCCCGTTGGAGCCCGGCTGCGAGTAGTCCCGGTTCCGCGACATGGTGCTCTCAGCAATTGCGGGGTGTTGTACGTCTTTCTCGGC
Organism: Parastagonospora nodorum SN15; assembly: GCF_000146915.1. NCBI lineage: Eukaryota > Fungi > Ascomycota > Dothideomycetes > Pleosporales > Phaeosphaeriaceae > Parastagonospora > Parastagonospora nodorum. The sequence continues at coordinate 302,680 of NW_001884562.1, read as the reverse complement.
AAGGCGCTACTGTCATGGCGTGGAAAGCAGGGTATTGCGCGTCATCTGGTGTGGTGTGTAGGGAGTGATGTGCCTGCGGGGAGCTCGGGGGTGTCTCTGGTTACGTTGTAGGAGCAGGGATCAACTGTCGCGGAGTCGTAAAGTGCGCCAAGCCAGGAGCGCTGAAATGAAATCAGCTTGGTGAAGACACTGCAGTCTTCGCAACGCCAGTCGCCGTGTTCGTGTTCGAAAACCCAGCCAACAATCTCCTTCAATTGCGGTGGTGTTGCAGACATCCCTACGCACAGCAGCGCATTCACGCTGCCAAGCCTCACCTCCGCGCTCCGCAAGATCTTCCGAAAGCGCGTTCCTCGAGCTCCCTCGCGACACTCGCGACCCTCGCGACCCTTTGTCCACCCATCACCGCAGGCCTCGAGCAGCCTCGCGCCTTTACCCTCCCGCCGCCATCCTACTATGCTGCCCTGAGCCGACTGCGACACCAACCCTCCACCAACCAAACACTCCTTCCCCAACTGGTCGCGTCCCCCAGCTGCATCATGTCGGCCGTCTACGCCAACGGCGCGAATGGCGTAAATGGCGCAGGCAAAATGTTCCCGCCGCCGCGATACTCGGACGTGCCCAATGCCATCACCATCTCGGTCGCCGATGAAGAAGGTGGCCAGCTCGATGTCGAAGTTCCGCTCGACGAGGACATTCAGGACGATCCAACGGAGCTATGCGCCATCCTCGAAAATGAGAAGAGCTTGACGTCAACATGGGTGCAGGTCGCCGTGGCCTATGCGAAACAGAAGAAGGTCGACGTCGCCATTGACGTGCTCAAGCAGGCCATTGGCGTGTTTGGGCGTGCGCGCGCAGAGGAGCGGCTCAGCATCCTCAACGGGCTCTGCTGGCTGTATCTGCTCAAGTGTCGCGAGGCGCCGCGCGTGAAGTCAGGTATGATATTGCGGCATCCATCTGTGGCCACGACTAACTGCGTCAGACGACCCCAACATCAAAACCAAGGACGCGTACATCCAGGAAGCCACCGGTGTTCTCAACGAAGCCTCCCGCATCAGCCCGTCGCATCCCCCACTGTTTCTTGCTCGCGGCGTCCTCTACCTCCTGCGAGCCTCTCTGCAGTCTCCGGCTACCACCGCTGGACCAAACGCCGTCAGCGTGGAGCGCGCCGAGACCCTGAAGCAGGCGGCCAAGTGCTTTGACGATGCACTGAGGGCGTCGGGCGGTAGGAATCTCATGGCGAAGATGGGCAGAGCGCGTGTCAGCTACTCCCTGGGCAAGTGGGCTGAGGCTCTGAAGGGTTACCAGAGTGTCCTAGAGAGCTCGCCCGATCTCATCGACCCAGACCCTCGCATTGGCATTGGCAGCTGCTTCTGGCATCTTGGCTTCAAGGACGATGCTGCCGGTGCATGGCAGCGATCGCTGGACCTCAACCCAAAGTCCAAGATCGCCCTCATCCTGCTCGCCCAGTACAACCTTCACCTTTCGTCGCAACACCCCCCACAGCATCCAGACTTTGCCAAGTTCTACAAGAAGACCGTCGACTACATCATGTCTGCTTTGCGGCTGGACAAGAACTACCCCTTGACTTGCGCTAGCGTGGGCGGTTACTTTGTAATGAGGAAGGACTGGCAGAAGGCGCAGACGGTCGCGAGGCGTGCTATTGACCTCACAGACGTGAACGCCATTGCAAGTGACGGATGGTACCATCTGGCACGCAAGGCTCACGCCGAGGGTGATCTGGCAGAGGCCTCAACCTGCTACGGCAGATCCGACCAGGCGCGCGGCGGAGAGGAGCGAGGCTACATTCCGGCCAAGTTCGGATCCGCGCAGATGAATGTTCTACAGCTCAACTACAGCGGTGCAAAGTTTCGTCTCGAGAAGATCATCCAACAGTCGCCCAATATCGAAGCGCAGACTCTCCTTGGCACGCTCTGGGCAGAAGATGTATTCGCAGCGCAAAACAGCGGTTCCACCGAGGACAAATCAGCCGAACTGCAGAAGGCTATCAAGCACCTCGACGATGTTCAGAAGGCATGGCGAGACCCCAAGAAGAAGGCTACCCCGGACCAGTCTGTGCTTTTGAACTTGGCCCGACTTTACGAAACAGAAAAGCCCGAGAAGAGTCTAAAGTGTCTTGAGGAGGTCGAGAAAATGGAGCTTGAAGCAATTCCCGAGGAAGACTATCCAGAGCTGGAAGATGAGCACGAGATTAAAGCTGCGTTGCGCGAATTGCTACCGCCGCAGTTACTAAACAACATGGCTTGCTTCCATTTCCAGGCTGAGCGTTACACACGCGCAAGAGAGCTTTTTGAAGCTGCGCTTAATGCCTGTGTCAAGGCGGAAGCTCGCGACGAGTCAATCGACACTGATGCTTTGGTTACTTCTATCAGCTTCAACCTGGGTCGATGCTATGAGGCCGAGAACAACCTGGACCAAGCTAAGAACGTTTACGAGAATCTTCTCAAGCGACATGCAGACTACATCGATGCCCGCCTTCGATTGGCATATATTGCCATTATTCAAAGTCCCAACGAGCTCGGTCTGAAAGCAATTAAAGACCTATTCAGAGAGAACGAGGACAACGTCGAGGTACGAGCTCTCTACGGCTGGTTCCTCCATAAGACCAAGCGGAAGATGCAGAACATTGCGGCAGACGAAGAACAGCGCCTCTACAAGCACACTCTGCAAAAATTCGACAAGCACGACCAGTACTCCCTCACTGGTTTGGGAAACCTCCATTTGGCCATGGCAAGAGAAATGCCACGAAGCTCCGAGCAGGAGAAGATGAAGCGCCAGAAAAGCTACGAAACGGCTGTTGCGTTCTTCGACAAGGTGCTCCAGCTGGACAAAACCAATGCATACGCTGCCCAAGGCATTGCTATCGCCATGGTGGAGGACAAGAAGGATTCCGGGACTGCGCTACAAATCTTCAACAAAGTCAGGGAGACTATCAAGGACTACAGCGTATACATGAACCTTGGCCACACGTATTGCGAGATGAAACAATTTGCTCGCGCCATCGAGAACGTAAGTCACTCCACTCAATTAGCACCACGTGCAACCTAACAGAACTAGTATGAGGCAGCTCTGATCAGAGGTCGTCCAAACGATACCAAGATTCTTGCTTGTTTAGGTCGCACCTGGTTCCAACGTGGAAAACACGACCGTAGTAACATAGATTCGTACCGCACAGCACTCGACTACTCTCAGCAGGCTCTCAAGATATCTCCTTCGGAGCCGAACTTTCAGTTCAATGTCGCCTTCATGCACTTCCAGATTGCGCAGGCAATCATCAACGTTCCGGAATCCCAACGCACCTTGCAGCAAGTCGATGATGCCATGGCCGGTCTAGCAGAAGCCATCGATACTCTGGACCAGATCGCAAAAGCTGAAGTAACACCATTTCCACGAACAGACATCACATCCCGTGCCAACATGGGACGTAACACAATGGTCAAGCAATTGGAGCGTGCACGCGAAAAGCAAGTGGTGTACGAAGAGGAGAACAAGGGCAAGCTTGAGCAGGCAAGGAAGCTGCGTGAAGAAGAGATCCGCCGTCGTGACGAGGCCAAGCAACAGGCAGAGCAAGCGACACAAGATCGGAGACGCAAGATCATCGAAGAGCAGGAGCGTATTGCGGCACGTGATCGTGAGCTCATGGAGAAACGAGCTGAAGAGGAGCGGAGACGCATGGAGGAAGACGAAGATAAGGAGCTGCGAAAGGCAGAACGCAAAGCCCGTGGCCCTAAGCAGCCCAAGCGCAAGAAGAAGGATGCCGACTCGGACACTGAGGGTGTTGCATCTGACTCTGATGCTGCCGAGCCACGATCCCGTCGACGACGGACCACAGCTTCTGGTACAGAGGGCCTGTCTGACGAGGAGCGCCCACGGGAGAAGAAGAAGAGGAAGCTTGCGAGGAAGAGCGAGCCATCAGGCAAATACAAGTCTGCAGAATTCGTGGACGACGACAGTGATGGTGATGCGGAAGCTGCAGCTGGTACCGACGCGCAACTCGCAAGTGATGACGAAGGCGCAGCAGCGGCACCCCGCGCTCGCAAGGGTCGCGTCGTTGACGACGAGGACGAAGACGACGAGGATGGCATTGCCGCGCCAAAGGCAAACGGTGATTCGGCCATGGATGAGGACGAGGACGAGTAGATGGGTCGAGTCGGAGCCGTCTCACAGTTTGGCATTTATTCTTCCATATCACATGCATCAGCGCTGCGGCGTCTTGGAGTAGTAAAACTTGCATTACAAAGAAATGGGTAGGGCTTGCGACATCTTCTGCTCTAGTTGCAACTAGTAGAGCTATTTATGTAGGATATAGATTCGTTGAAACTCCTTGTTGAACCGATGCGGTGAGATGATGGGTGAATATGCTTGGACCTAGATCCGAGTTATCTCCGGCCCATCTCCGGTCCAAGCTCCTAGCTCAGGCGTCACGATGCGAGCACCAGCATGCGACTTCCCGTGTACACGCACATAACCAATACCACAAAGGCCTATAGGCGCGGGAGAAGCTGCGGATAGCTTTCTGGGCCATGCACACGGATTCACGGTAGCGATCGGCTCACTTCGAAGCCCAGCATGGCATACGACATGGGGAGCGGGTATGCTCCGCCCAGCACGAGCAACATGCAGGATCAAGACGCGTCGCTGCCAATGTTCAATATAGAACGCGTGTCGCTCCAGTTTAACATATCGTCCGATTTTGTGGCAGCGGCGGTTGCGAACAACGTCCTGATACTTGCGCTTTCGACTGGGCGCATCTTGCGCATAGACCTGGACAGCCCAGCCGACATAGACGGTTCGTGGGAATGGAAATGCCTTGGGACAAGTGGTTGTAATACTGACTGCCACAAGACATCGATCTGCCGAAAAAACCGTCCGAAGTCGGCGTCATCAAGCGTCTCTTCCTCGACCCCTCGGCGTCGCATCTTATCATAACCACTACCCTCGCCGAGAACTATTACCTCCACACACAGTCGCGCACACCGAAAGCGCTATCACGGCTGAAGGGCGTCGTCATCGAGAGTGTATCATGGAATCCGTCACAGCCGACTGCATCGACACGGGAAATACTGGTGGGAGCTTCGGATGGGAATGTGTATGAGGTGTACATTGAACCCTCGTCTGAGTTCTACCGGAGAGAAGAGAGATATTTGAAGAATGTCTATCACACGAATGACGGGCCTATCGTAGGCCTGTGGACAGATGCTGTGCCTGGGCGAGCAGACCTGCGGCGGATTATCATTGCAACACCATCAACATTCCTTCACTTTGCTGGCAAGCTCGGGCGAGCGGGGCATGAAGGAAGCGGATCAATCTTCTCAAAACTCTTCGAGAGTGAATCTGCGACTGTACATGAGATCGCGAATGCTGCGCCTACTGCGACATCTTTGTTAGCCGTCTCTCCAGAGCTCCAGGATACGCACAGCTACGACCAATCGAACAGCGAGCGGATCTTCGGATGGCTGACCTCGCAGGGTGTCCTCCATGGTAAACTGTTCCTGTCCACAGACACGTCTGAGCTTGGCGGAAGTGTCCTCGGGGACTCAAAGATGCTGCCTAGATCGCAGATCCCGCCTTCACAGACCGCTAGTGGCCGGACACGAAAGACGCAGGAGCCCGTCAGCTCAATGATCTTGAGCCAATGGCATATCCTGCAACTGGTGGAAGGCAGAATTGTAGCCGTCAATCGCCTCGATGACACGGTTGTCCTGGACCAAGTTGTGCTCGAGCCTGGCCAGAGTGCCATCGGGCTTGTAGCCGACATCAAGAAGAACACCTACTGGCTTTTCACGACCAGAGAGATCTTCGAAGTTGTAGTTACCGACGAGACAAGAGACTTGTGGAAGATTATGTTGAAGACCCAGCAGTTTGACGCAGCATCGCAGTTTGCGAAGACTTCAGCCCAGAAGGATGCCGTCGCGACTGCGTCTGGCGATTACCTTGTCGGAAAGGGGCAGTACATGGAGGCTGCCGCTGTCTACGGACGAAGCACGAAGCCTTTTGAGCAGGTTGCTCTCGCGTTCATCGACAAAGGCGAGCAGGACGCACTGCGCAAGTACCTCCTCACTAAGCTCTCAACGTTGAAGAAATCTTCCATCATGCAGAGGACGATGGTTGCAACGTGGCTTGTCGAGCTGTATATGGCGAAACTCAACACTCTCGACGATACTATCACTACCAGAGCAGAGCTGTCAGAGAGCATGAACACGGCCGAGACCCATGATCAGCTGTCCGTAATCCGGAAGGAGTACCAGGACTTTGCAAGCAAGTACAAGACCGACCTAGATCGCAAGACGGTGTACGAAATCATCAGTAGCCACGGCCGAGAGGAGGAGCTGCTCTACTTCGCCACCGTCGTCAACGACTACAACTATGTGCTGTCGTACTGGGTGCAGCGAGAGCGGTGGACAGAATCACTGGACGTGCTGAAGAAACAGACGGACCCAGAAATCTTCTACAAGTACAGCAGCGTGCTTATGGCCCATGTGCCAGTCGAGCTTGTCGATGTCATGATGCGCCACACCACCTTCAATGCGCAGAAGCTCATCCCAGCGTTTCTCAACTACAACAACTCGACCAAGGCCTCACTGAGCCAGAACCAAGCAGTGCGATACCTGCTGTTCGAGATTAATCAACACAATTCGACAGACGCAGCAGTTCACAACACACTAATCTCCATCTACGCGTCACATCCCACGACGGACGAGTCGGCACTGCTCGCCTACCTTGAGGGTCAATCTCAAGCGCATGAGCAGAACTACGATGCAGACTTTGCTCTCCGCCTCTGTATCCAGCACAAGCGCGTGCAATCATGCGTGCACATCTACAGCTCGATGCAGCAATACGTGCAAGCCGTGGACCTCGCACTCAAGTACGACGAGATCGAACTTGCCTCCTCTGTTGCCGATCGGTCCAACACTTCGCCCGCCCTACGCAAGAAGCTCTGGCTCGCTATCGCGAAGAAAGTCATCTCGCAATCCTCTGGTATCAAGACGGCCATCGAGTTCCTTCGCCGCGTGGACCTTCTCCGCATCGAAGACCTCATCCCCTTCTTCCCTGACTTTGTCGTCATCGACGACTTCAAAGAAGAAATCTGCTCTGCCCTCGAAGATTACAGCCGCCGCATCGATGCGCTCAAAGAAGAGATGGATGATAGCGAGCATACGGCTAAACACATCAAGTCAGACATCAAGGCGCTGGAACAGCGTTATGCCATCGTTGAGCCAGGGGAGAAGTGTTACACGTGTGGCCTACCACTACTGGCGAGACAATTCTTTGTCTTCCCATGCCAGCATGCGTTCCACAGTGACTGTCTCGCGAAAAAGGTGGTGGATCTAGCGGGTATCGCGAGGGGTAAGAGAATTGCGGAGTTGCAGGGCGAAGTGAGGAGGGGAATGGGAGGGAAGAGGGAGAGGGCGATTGCCGAGTTGGATGCGCTCGTTGGGTCCAGTTGGTAAGTGTTTCCTTTGCATTGTTACTGTGACAACGCTAATGTGAGGCAGTGTTCTGTGCAGCGAATTGGCTGTCAAAATGATTGATTCGCCGTTTATCACGAGTTCGGATGATAAGGGGGAATGGGCGCTGTAGCTTTAGTCCTTTGCTGAGTAAAGTGGGGAGTGTTCACTCACGACCAGATAGATCCTAATACATAGCATCACTTGCCGGCGGTAAGCATATGGCAATGTGCATTTACGGTCGGATTCGATGTTATCCGACCATGTATCATGTAACAAATACCGATTGCTGTATCTGCCGACCTTGGCCAACTGCCGGTCCAGGAATCTATGGCGGTTTAATCTAACCACTCTCTTCACTTGCATATCACCTACACATGTCGTCACCTGCGTAACACATCTGGAATCTTTATTCAGCAGGTCCACACGAATAGGGTGTCCTCATGCATTGCATTAATAAAACGATAGGATACAATGAGGTCGGGTCAAGCTTTGCGGAGATTAATCTGAGCCGGCGTGCAGCAGATCAAGTAAATCCTAATCGGAGTCTTCGCTCCTTGGCTACATCACATCCGGGGCATACAGTTGTCTAATATGACAGCGATAAGACATACGACATGCAACATGAGCGGGGCGAGGGAACTCATAAGGGCCAGGAAGAAGCACTATTGCATCCTTTCCCTCCACCAGCTCCCTCTCCTCCATCAACATGAGGTCCCTCACCGCCTTCACACTCATCGCCTCCGTGCAAGCCGGCCTGCGCTTCCCCTGCTCAACATTAACCTTCCAACGCCTCGATCCTGCCGCGCAACCCGGCTCCTTCCCCTCTGCGCATGTGCACCACATCGTCGGCGGCAATGCCTTCAACGCCACCATGAACGGAGACGTCGGCGCCCGCGCTACATGCACGACATGCCAAATGGCCGACGACTTCTCCAACTACTGGACCGCGACGCTGTACTTTAAACACCCTACCAACGGCTCGTACCACCGCGTACAACCGATCCCTGTCCAGCCATTGCTGGGCGGAAGTAATGGAGCCCAGGGGGGACTAACGGTGTATTATACGCAGTTTGATCTGAACAAGGACAATCTGGGACAGCAGAAAGTGAAGGCTTTTCCACCAGTGAGTAGCAGCAAGCCTAGTATGATTGGGAAGATGATTAATGTGGCATCAGGGCTTTAGAATGACCGTTGGTACTCCAAGTGCGACGTCGAAATACCACGCCGGCTTGAGTTATCAGTGCATGTCTGGCGGCAACCGCGGGACGATTACGAATACCATGCCGACGAAACCATGCAGTGGCGGGATATTTACTACGCACCATTTCCCACCGTTCGTGTCCCTTCCCATGTAATCACTCCACTTTTCTAACGCTCCACAGCTGCTGGGACGGCAAGAACCTCGACTCGCCCGACCACGCCTCGCACATGTTCAACACAGTAACCTCGGAGGGCTTCACCAACGCGCCCGCTTGCCCGTCCACACACCCCGTGCGCGTCCCGCAAGTAACCTTTGAAACTGTCTGGGACACGAGTAAATTCAATAGTTTGTGGCCAAGCGGTGGGGCGAATCCGTTTGTGTGGAGCTTTGAGGGGAGTCCGACGGGGTACGGGACGCATGCGGATTACATGTTTGGCTGGAAGGGAGATGCCCTGCAGAAGGCGATGGATAAGAGCGAGTGCTTCTATGATGGGTGTGGGAGTATCAAGAAGCAGCAGATGAATGTGGCGAGTCAGTGTACGGTTAAGGATTTTGTGGGGGAGCAGACGGATGGGTGGTTGGAGAAGCTGCCGGGGATGGAGATGTGAGGGAGGATTGCGGATGGGGGGAGCTGCGCTGAGAGTCGGTTGAGCTGACGTTATGTGTACTGTCTTTCTTCGTTGCAACAAGTATTCGATAGACGAAGTCGTACACTTGCGAAGTATTGCTGCTTTCGATCTTGTGATAGTGCGTCTACAGGGCCTATGTTTTGTTTTGCAGTGAAAGACTTGACTTCCTTTTCTTCGATTCCGTCTCAATGTGACATAGCAGGTTAACAATTTCTTCGTTCTCGTTGTTTAGAATTCTGCCCTTTCACATGACCTAGGCTCCGCATACTTATATAGCCGATGCCCCGGGGACTAGGTCCTTACACCAATTTATGCATGTATATTATATACCCATGGCCTTCAGTGACATGCCCTGTACGGAATACGAACGGCCCTCCCAAGTAGCGGCAAAATTCGTGCCCGTTCTGCACCAACGCGATATAACCTAAAAGTCTTTAGAGGTATGCCCATTACAAGCTTAGGAGAGCCTAAATGTATACGTAGCTCTAAGATGCTGCATCTTGTCTTCCTAGAAATCTTTGAAGATATACAGGCTACCTCTTCACCTCTTTCTATCAGGAAAAGGCGGGCAGAAATGTTGCCGCCACCTGGTGGCCCAGGCACATAACCAAAGATCTTTCACTTCTAGGTAGTCATGCTGCTTGATATTCGATAGCGTGCCAACTTGTCGTCATCTATACCACTCCCCAATAAGTGGCTCCCTCACTTCCTCTCTCGAGAAGCCGCAATGCCTAATACCATTCCTGCATCTGCCCATTTCGCCCCACTGGACAGCCGCAACAGCAGCGTCGCCATCATCTTCACCAAGCGGCTGGCACGCCGCAGATATCGCCGCACTGCAACTCCCAACAACCGGCATTCCCGTCTTAAACCGCGCACATCCCGCAGCAATAATCGCGACCAAAAGCACGCCGCCAAACACCACCCCAACAACCATCGGAAACAATGAATACCCAATTGAAACCCTCGTCGCCGGATGATCTAACTGCAACTTCCACCCCACCGGATCATCCGTATCGTAACTGTACGTCTGCACACTAACCAGAAAGAAAGACTGCGAGACGATCCAGTGCAGAAAGCCCGAGACGAACATAAACGGAATCGCGAGTCGGTAGGGCAATTGCAGAAAATACGTCGATCGCTGCTTTCCCTGCGGGGCATCAGAGACGCGCAGACCCTTGCGGTGCAGCATGTATGACTCCCACTCTCGCGCCATGGCGAGCAGTGTGAGCAGGCCGTTGTAGGAGAAGTACACCCACGAGAGGATGAGTTGGGGAGAGTTTGCAATTATGGCGTTGGCGATGAGGTCTTTTGTGGGGCCGTAGATCATGGTACGGACGTCGGGTGCGCTCCAGCCTATGGACTTCATTATTGTGAGGGGCGATACGCTTGCGTTCGGATTTGCGGACTTGAAGCCTTTGTTGAGGAGGAAGATGGCGGCGATGAGCATGAGCATGTACCTGACGGTTGTTAGTTAGCTTGGGTCTTCCTGTTGAGACAGGCGGGCTCACAAGAAGCATGTCAGCACCCATCTGGTCTTGCTTGCGGAGATGTGGCGTCGCCGGTGCGTTCCGGTGAATTCTTTATGTCGTGTGTCCCATTGCCATGACATGTTGTTTGCCCGTCTGTAAGTACATTCGTTGTATTAGTAGAGATTCGTCGGCCAACTATCGCGTTCGGTTCTTACCTGAGGTCATCCGATGATGCTAGACACATGTTCTTGGTGATCGCTTCGGATCGATCAAGGAACGATGCGACGGTATCTCCAATGTTCATGATCAGCGAGTGGTCCATCTTCTTCTTGCCTCCGAACAGCATAGTGACCATGCAAATCGCCTTGATGGCGTTGAGGAAAACCACAACGAATGCCAATGGTAGACTGAGCTGAAGCCTGCACTTCTCCAGTAGAACTTCAGCCAGACAATACGACACATCAATGTCTGCAATTCTCCAAGTTTCCGGATGCTGCCACATCTCTCTTGTTGCTGCTGAGGTGTTGTAGCGGTCGCAGCTGTGTTCTTTGCAGACCCAATTCTGTCTGGTCCAAGGTCCACCGACACCTGAGCTGAAATCGTCCTCCAGTGTTGAGTTTTCCGTGACCAACAAGACACTGCCCTTCACCTGGTATTGGACAGCATAAGTCGCGAGGCAGTCGTAGTTTTCTAACTTTGTAAGCTGCCCATCGGCATGTAGCTTTCTCAACCTGTTCAATTCCGGAAGCCAGGTCAATGCGCCTGTCTGAAGTGAGCGTAGATCAGGGTTGAGGCTGGCATATTCCCATTGTATCAAACTGCTCGGTGATGTGCCTGAACGATAGAGCTCAGCAGAGGGGCTGAGCTTGAGAATCGAGTCTTTGATCAATATGGGGTGATACGAATTCGCTCCAGTGGAAGAGAAGACCACGGAATTGTAACCAGAGAATGTTAGTCATGCAGCCGGGGCATCGTGGACAACCACTTACAAGAGATGCAACGGTATCGTTGATAGGCCCAAGATAAGCCAACGTACTTGACGGCTTCGCGTTACCGATTTGATGTTCCGCGGGCTGAGAACGCCAATGTCAAGCCACGACTGTCGCTCGTGCGCGGAATCCAGTTCTCGACGTGTGGGTGCCGACAAGCATTGCATGCAGTATGAACTGGCGCTCAATAGAGTCATACTCATGGCGTTGATGAAAATATGAAGCACAGTACTGAGCTTGCTGACTTTGGCGCACTGGCCTTCGTGCAGAATTGGCTGGCCATCTCGTCCCCAACCTAGACGTCCCAGCACTCCGAGGCTCAGACAAATATTGATCAGAAATACCAGACACGTCGATAAAGTACAAGTCAGGACTCCAGCACCCCAGCCTTGGAACCGTTTTGATCTCGCGGACGTCTTGGGCTCGAGGAAGGTTGCTGTTTCAACCGTTTTCGGTTCGTCCAGCTCGTGTTTCCAGCCTTCGGCCATTGTGGCACAATGTAGGGCGCGGCTGCGAAAGTCCAAATGTCAATATTTTGCGCCGTACACCGATATTATAAGTCTGTCAAGTTGTTAGGCGCCCGTCGCGGCGTTCCTTCGGTTTCATGCCAGGGGTACAATATAAGGCGTGCCACCACAGCCTCATCCTAATTTCGTTGGCCAAGACCTCAAAGACCCGACCATTCTCAGAAGATGCACGGGGAAGTCCTGAAGGCATATGTTTCCTTGCAGACCAGGAAGCGAGATCGTATGACTGTGTACACCCTGAGTGAATTGCCACTCATATCTCGTCTAGTCTCTTTCGGGCCTGGATCATCTTAATCATCCCAGCTTGAAAGACCCGTGGTTTTCGAACAATTCTCAGGAAACCTCAAGGGCAATGGCCTTCCCGGCAGACTGTAAGGCGAGATCGTTGTAAGTGGAGAAAGTGAAGAGTTACAGATTTCGAGTCTAACCGCCGTTCGTTTTCCTACCTCAGTAGCTCGATTCCTAGCGCCAAATGGAGGAACATGAACGGCGGCAGCTGCCGGACGTCTTTGCATGAACATGGATCACCCAGCGACTTATTCCGATCCAAACTTATTGGTTAAACGTGACCTGAGTCTTCTTGTGGATTCATCTGTCGATTTAGTCGGAAATCTTAGGTCTGAAAGAAGAGAGACGCCGTGTCATGGCACTAAGCATCAATGCAGGAAACCGTACATGCCACCAGGCAGCTGCAGAATTCGTGTCAGGTCTGCACATGCGCGAAGCAATCTAGTAGCCTTTAGGGGCGTACCCAAAGGTTTATGAGGAAGTCTAAGTGTATTTGGTGTTATAATATATCTTATCTAGTCCTTCAAAGGGTTTTGAGCGTATTCAGGCTACCTCTTCACTCTTCTCCTGGGTAGAGGCGGGCAGGAATTTCGCCGGGGCCTAGTGACGCTGGATATTTCGTTACAACCAGAACATAACATAGGCAGGTGCAGAATCACAAGATTGTCGGGATACAGTATCATGAACCGTGGGCTGTACTCATACAATGCAATAAGAGTGTATTGTATCGTGTATATAAAATCTAAACGAAGAATCTTTCGAAAGACGACGGCTTGAGTTGAGGAGAGCAGGATGAGCTTTCGCGTCCGACACATTATAAGGCCTTTCATCTCTTTGCTATCACACTGCGCCTCCCTAGCTCCCGTGGAACCTGTTGAAAAGCAATTGATTAAGACCCAATGAAGTCTGTATGTACGCTCAACTAGCTTCGAGTGACCTGAGCTCGCGTCCCTTGTTTTGAAGTAATGATTGTAGTAAAAGTTGTGCGGAGAGTACACTACGGAGACATCTTCATTATAGCTAGATATACATATTAGTTGAACACGATGGTAGTAGAAGTCAACTTCTACATATGCTGTTCCTTGTACTATATGTCCATGATCTGTAATAACAGTCAGCGTGTATAATTATCTACGCTCCACTCATGTACCGACAGCTAGATACCAATCCCAGTTCCTTCTCTTGATCTGCTACAGGTTATACATAAGGCATCCGCCCTACCATTTATTCGCAAATCACAATTGCAGATCCACCGATTAGTCCCATCCACCCTTTTCTTCAACCTTGGAACGAACCACTTGTCACTGTACCCTGACTGTCCCTCACTATTCCTCAAAGGCAGCGGGCTTTCGCAGTACCCGCCACGACAAAGCGGCCGACCATGACCATCGACCTTGGAAAGCGACCCAATACGATTTGCGACACCGCAGACCTTCTCCTTGCCGTCCGGCCACTTGACAATGTTCATACAGATGAAGAACTCGATTGATTGATTGGCTGGACCTACTCCACGGGCAGTGCCGCAAAGTCTGCAAATCTCCTCATTGCTAAGATTATACTGCAGTTTTCTTCTTGCCGAGGTTACAATCATAAAACAGTGGCGGCAAAGCCAGTCTTGTTCATCGTACTCGATGGAGTTATTCAAGGTCAGTGTGCAAGTTACTGCTGGCACAATTTTCCCAGAACATGTTTGTTTCCAGCTTTCGATCCATTCGCCATGGCCACATAACCAGCCTGGGAACTTTGTCTCTGTGGGTTCGCCAGACTTAATGATGTTTTTGGCGGTTACACGGTACGATCCTCCGAGACCCAGACATACCTCTGTGGTAGGTTTTTGATAATAGTCAGGAGGATTTTCTCCTTCTATTGCAGCATCTAGCACACTCTGCCTTGACTACACCATTCCGTTCTAATGGATTCTAGTAGTGTTACTTGTGTGCAATGATCAGGAAAATATGTGTGAGCACGAAAGAAAGTTTGACGCTTATGAACCGGGTTTTATGTATTGGATCTGTGATCTAAACAAAGAAACTGAAAAAATTAGGTGTTTATATGAGTGATGACTCTGTGAGAACGGTCAAGGTGAGTCTTCGGTGTGATGCGAAGCTCTGATGATGAGGTCAATTCTGTATGACTCTCGCGGCAACATTACGAGGGACTTGAGCATGTAAACAGATGGGTCATTAGCACTTTTAGCGGCTTGATTTCATGCAAATTCTTTCTATACGCTGACGCGTGCATCTACCTCTGATTGAAATAACAATCGCTGCGTGGTGGACTCTCGAGTGAGAACCGGATGTGCTAAAGTGAGACATCTAAAGGACAACCCACGATCCGCAGATCCCTGTTCATCGTACACAGAGTTGATGGCGATCAGTGCGTGATCGGTCACAATCGACCTCATGGCGACCTATGCCATTTACCCGCACCTTACCGTAGTATCGGCTTGTAGACCTGTGCAACCGTGCACTTTACATTGCAAAGTAGTTCAAGTAAGACGACACTCTGCTATAAATCAGAGCATGTGTATTCCATGGTTTCAACATGTCATGCAGCACTGGGTCGTAGGGAAAGAAAGTCTGTAGCCCTTACCGTTCTTCACAATTGAACTCAATACCGATACAAAAATGCCCCTGTGGTGTCAGAAGTATACGAGGTTGTTGAGTTGTTTCTAGCGTTAATCATGCTTAACAAGGAGTGTTGGTGGCAGTTGGTTCTGAGTTGGGGCCACATCATTTCGCACCTGGTTGGCGTTCCACATGACGGCTGGGACAAGACCCCGGAACGACAAAACAATGGCAAATCCCAGCCCACCGACGTGTTCCAGTCACTTAACCTTCATGACTGTAGAAAATGACAAAGACCGCCCCTCAAGTAGCTCGTACATGAGGTCTCGTGTAACAGTTGGGGTACAATTGCACCTCACTGTAGCCGAACGAGGAAGCTCTGCTCTACCGTAGCTATGACTTCAGTTTGAATGACTGGAAGCTGGACAAGTATAAATTCTGCTTGAGCAGACGCTTAGAAAGTTCATATTATACTTCATACAAAACGTATTCATTACAAACAGAGCACCAAATCAAACATACAACATCCTCTTCAATATGACGACACAATCTTCTGCCATCGCACCGCCTGCACCAGATGCCGTGGAGGATACACCAGCTTTAGTTGAAGAACGTAGAGACAGGCTGGTCAAGTATTTCGAAGACTGCCGCGTAAGAAGTCAAGAAACATATGTACCCAGTAAGGTTGGACTGATTCTATAGATAGATTCCTGTTGAAGAGCGGGTGTGGATCTGTCTCCATCGACAGATTGTCCCATGGGAAGATGATGCTGATCATCCTACGGAATGTAACGCAGATTTTCCTGCCTGCTCGAGCGCACGCGGAGAGTTTCTCGGTATGGTGGAGTCGATTGCTGACATAGAGGGGTGCGATCAGCGATGGATCTGCTTAAAGTGCAAGGCGAGGCATGTTTCCCGAATGACCGTAAACGAGCCATGGATGAGACACTGTCAGAAGTACCGCACGGTGCTGGAGAGCGAACAGTGTGGAGGAAGTTTCTGTCCCGGAACTCGCACCGGAGGTGCATGGTACTGGAAATGCAAAGGTATTTGTTCTCTCAAGCAATGGGATGCAACTGGCGATCGTAAAAATGGCACCTTGAGCAGATCGAACTTCAACCCCGCTAGTCGGAGAGATTGTCCCTTCCTTGATCATCCCGAAAGCGGTTGCGGAGTCACTCTGGACGGCAGTCCTGTCACATTGGACAATGTGGCGACCGTGTTCCTCAACATCCATCCTGCATACTTGGCAAAGGAGCAGTGGTGGTTTTTCTGTCACTGCACCCCAGAGCCAGACTGGAAGATCAAGAGCGCTGGGCCTTGCAAGAGATGTGGTGTTGACAGAACCTACGCTGAAAGCAAGGCCCGTGAGGATGGCAAATTGTGGCAATTTTATTTCCGGTAGTGGCACGAGATGTGGTATCTGTACAATTAGTTTCTGATAGTGGACGAGCTTTGTTCGGCCAACCAAATTGAATACCCGGTCGTTTCCTTAGAAGATCCAGGCTTGATATCGCATCACAAGTGAAGCAATTCACCTTCAACTTATCTTGGATGACATCAAGAGTGTTTCGATTGAATATGAATACGTCGCTAATTTTCGCTACTGATACTTGCGTATGAATCACACGAGGTTTATTGATTGACGCTTGATGCAAATAAAAGCCAAGGTAGCGGCGCAGGGCATATGTCGGATTGATTCATAAATGAACACTACGACAACCTGAAATGTAGCCGGTCTAGTCACAATTTACTACGAGATTAGGTACTATTTAAGAAGTTCCAGCGTTTCATGTAATACTACAGCTAAGCGCGAAGTATGTCGCCGATGTCAGACTTAGACCATGGGACGTCCTGAATATCATCAGCACAATCCTTTGGCAAACATAATGAGTCTATGGTTCTGATGACAGATCAAATGGGTTTAAATTACGCCCTACAATTTTTTTCATTGCCTTAATCTCCTTTCATTAGTATGTAGAACTGTAAACTTGATCTGCGGCATCAGGTGCGTGCATTGCATTGCGGGTTCCAAAGCTAACCCAAATAAGCACAGAAATCAAGATGTATTAGTAACTATTCTAACTGCAATAACAAAGCTCAATACGAAGCAATCGGGATTCCATGGGAAACGAAATGCTTGCCGCAACCTTCAAAACTACAATGCTCAACCTTCTTGTTCTTTTCCCCGTCGATCTTGCACAGCCATGTGTTTTGCTCTCTTATATCATTCTTCAATCTAAGAGCGTACTTATCCTTATAATCATTCGATCCATCCATCCCATCAAACGGCATGGGGTTGTCGCAAAGGTTGTTGCGGCACAAGGGCTTACCATCATCATCAACATGGGTCATCCCACCAACACGAGTCGTGAAGCGACAGCGCTTTGCGGCGCTACCATCTCTGGGCTGGTGCACCTTCATGCAAATTATAAATTCGATAGAATTGTTACCTGGACCTATTCCGCGAGGGGCAGCGCAGCGCTTGCAAAATATCGAGCTTCCAGAATTATACTGCAGCCATTGTGGTCTCTTGGTTCCATGCTTCAAGGAGCATCGGCGGCAAATCCAGTCCTGCTTGAAGTATTCAACTGCGTTGTTGTATTTCATCGCGCAGGATGTTTCCGGTAGACTCGTCCCGGAACATAGTTGATCGTAGCCGGTGATCCATTCGCCATGATCGCATAACCAACCTGGGAACTTGATTTCTATCGGGTAGTCGCCCTTTAAGATGAAGTCAGTTGTCCAATGTTAGAAACGGATCGAGCAAGACATACTGCACACACTTCTTCTTGCAAATAGAGAGGGGTCTTTAGTGCAATGTCCATTCTAAATTGTGTACCCAGGTATTTGAATCAAGTGGTGGAATTCGTATGTCAAGTTTAGCAAGATAATAGTTGTCGAGTAGGGAGATTGTATTTGATAGAATAGGTTTCGAGACGTAGTTGAAAAGAGTGAGAAGATGTTTCCTGTATTTAAATGCGTATTGACTCTTTCAGAACACTCAAGGCGAGCCTCCAGTGTGACGCGAATCTCTGTCGTGAAAGACAGTGTTACCAACGGGATACTCACCTAAAATCGCAAGTGCGCTGCAGGTATTTAATGACTCCTATATCACAGAAGTCAGTCTCGAGATCGTTGGTGGCGACGATTTGCAGTGTCATGGATCAATTCCTATGACTATTTTGACAGTCATGTGTTAGATGACTTACCTGCAACATGTATCTAGGTAAATAAAAGACTTCAAAACTCTCTGCAAACTGTCGAATCCTACCACCTCCCCGTACAGTTAGATAAGAACTTACCAAACACTTCATCCATTGACCCACGTAAAATATATCTACCAACAACCCATAACTAGCGCCATGCAATCCCACCCAGTGTTAGCAGTACGGTTTGCTAACATGAGCAAGTGGATCTGCAAAGTCTGCCTCCTGAACAACCCCGAGGAAGAAAAGGTCCAAATCAACTCCCCCAACAGCGCAGTACTAGCGTACCAATGCCAGAAGTGTCATTCGGAGAGACAGGATGCTGAAGGGAATATCAATAACATCGACTGGATCATCTGTCTCAGTCCCAGTCTTGAAGAGGGTAAATATTGCATGGAAGTAAACCCCGTCGGAACTAAAAACTGCCCGGCCCCACAAAGACAAGATCGACAGGTTATTTGCAGCAAGGCAATGCCCGGAGAGAAGCTGCATGTCCATGGGTTGGATTTCAAGCTGGCAGATGAGTATGTGCGTTTCGTGAGGGAGGATGAGCATCCTGGCCCGTGGTTTTGCACGAGGTCGAATACGGATAATGAGGAGGGGAGGACAGAGTGCAAGGCGGAAGGTTGTGGGGTCAAATTGGGGGAAAATGGAGATGATGGGGCGTATAGGATTCATTTGCTTCAGGAGGAGGGAAAATAGTTTGAAATGGGGACGGTCAAGCCTCTGATGAAAGTTGACCGTAGCGCCCGGAGGAGAGCTGCTAATATATGACAGAGATTCTATCGAGATTTGACATAAACTTATACTTGAGACAATCAAATCTCTGTGACAAAGCTGATTGATGCAAGCACAACAATGTGTGAATGTAAGCTGAATATTCTCTCAGTAGACGCAAAACTAGATTAAGTACAGTTTGTCAAAGAATACAACATATATGAAATCTTGAGATCGAACCCAAGAAGAACGACTTCGAGGTAAAAGAAAACTATTATAAAAGCACCTACCTCAACTTAAGCCGTCGCATCCAACGTCGAAGGAACAGAAAAGACCTTGAGCCCACTCTCACGCAGCACTCCGCACTCATCATGGCACTTCAGCTTCCCTACAGAATTAAGAACCCCACAAGTCGCGCAAAACCATGGCGTGTCCGCCGCGCCTTTGTAGAGCAGCAGAACCGGCGTCTGCGAGCTCAAATGCGTCCCAAAGTCTTTATTCGGCAACCTTGCAGTACACGCCAAGCAGGTGGCGTTTGCGACTGCATTCTTGTGCCTACACTTAGTTGGTCTGTTCTCATGGTCAAGGATTAGCTTGTTCTCGGCGTCGCGGAGTGTGCGTCGACAGAGCATGTACTCTATGTGATTCGGGTCGTTCTTGACACCCCATCTCCCGGTGCATGATTTGCAGAAGTACGTATCGTTGAGCTGGAATTTCTGAGACGGGTCTTTGGTTTGGACGCAGGCCATGCAGATCCAGGGCTGGGTTGTGATGGTGGGATGAGCTTTCTGTTTTCTGGGCTGGATGTTACTTTGAACGTACCTTCTGGGGTTTATCAATGGGACCGTGTCTGAGCATTGTATCTATCGTTGCTAGTAGATTCTAAATGTCACGATTCTGCTTGCCCTTCTTAGTTGTGTTTATTGTTGGCTTAGTGTGCGCCCGTTTCTACGGGCTTTTATAGATGAGACACTGTCACCAAATGGGTGACTGCTGTAAGACTCAGAGATAGAGGTGAGTAACACGATGATATGCGTCACTATCAACGCATATCAACATATCCAAGATTACTGTGAGTAATGTACGTCGTACCACGAAAATTCTGAACAAAGTCGAGATTCCAAGTGTGGGGATCTTGATCAATCGTCATACTTGTAGTACAAGCACCCGGTGCAGCAACGATTCGCCCGCGTTCTGTATACACTCAACCTACTATCAGCCAGCAACTGTCAACTCACATGTAATCCTGAATAGTCTCAATGGCTAGTTAGTACGCTACAAAGAGCTTGGAGAACCCTTGGAGATAGACAGCTCGACGGAATAGCTCTTGTATGGTGCCTAGGATCGTGAGGCACAGCGCGCACGAATTATTGCTACACCTGGTGTATATAGGAACTTGATCACTTCCGTCCCGCTACGGGACCCCTAATGATTCATGATAAACTACACTTCCCGCACTCACTCGATAGCAAGAATGTCAATCCAGCCATACAGACAGACAGCTACGCAAGGAGAACACGAACCTTTCAAACATATCATGCCATCTGATTCTCTGGAACGATAGTCGTGCACAAATCAATTTTACCAGATAACAAACATCCATTTGCAGCGACAGAAGAAAAACGCCATTCTAGCAAGGCCAAACTGCAGATGGATTCGTACTCGCGTGCCTGCTTGCTGACATGCGATCATCCTCTCAACACGCCACGAGAAACACTCTCAGTATATAGTTCCTACTCACTATACTCAAGCTTGCTCGGTTCAACACTCTAAAGCTCAAAGAGCTTGGCGAATACCAGAGTTTTGTACGCTGCGCGCGGACAGATATACATGGGCCTTATCACCCCTTGCCAATCCGCAGAGCTTCGTCATTACACGTCGAGATCCATCGCACATCAGCCTCGCAACCCGGCAGTGAGCATTTCAACACCAACAGCGAATCTAGTCTTACTGACATCTAGATGCTCCGATAGATTTATATCGGGCAGGGGTAGAGGTAAAAATTACATATCACTAACAAGCACCGGCCATACAATGCATACCGTCGTAGTAATCTCGTGCTGGAATATTTCAAAAACGGTTGTAGATGTGTGTTATCTGCCTTGCATAGTGCCTTGTAACGCTGCTCGAAATACCATGCATACAGACAGGGCACTCTTAGTGACATGTCTTCGCATCCACGCCAAAAACCCAGCGAGACGATCGCGCATGCAAACCTTTCCCCTTCTAAGCCAACGCCACCAATACTACTGGTCCACCTCCTAGATGTCAGCAACAAAGTGAAACGCACCCGCCTTATCGCGGAACAACATGCCCGAATTGCCATTCGGGCCTTGGCTGACCCTCTTCTCCAGCGTCCACTGACCTTCCTTGGCCTTGTCGAACTGCTCGATGGGACCCAGTTCGCGATCGGCTTCGTCGACACCATCGCCAGCATACCCGCCGCGTTCGGCCCTGACGTACTCGCTGAATCGGCTGAACTTGAGGCTACCCGTGCTGTCGCGGATCGGGAGGGGCTGGAACGTGTCAAGGGGGAAGCGAGCAGCGAGCGGAGAGTCGAGAGAGTCGGATCGGGGAGTGCTGTGGCCGGACGGGAAGCCGAGGCGTGCTTCAATCGAGCTGGTGTAGCTGCGAGGAGTGGATGAAGATGCCGTGCTGTTGCTCGCGCGGTTGCTGGTGCCAATCACCATGCGCATACCACTCTGTTGCATGAAGGTCATGGTCTCTGCATCGAGGCTTTCGGGTCTGGATGGACGGGATGGAGGCGGACCAGCTGGCTTGGTGAAGGGAACCGTGGCGGCATTCTCCGGGATGGGCAGATTGGAGTACTGAGGCAGATGGACGGGTCGCGAGATGGCAGCGTGGCCGCCTTGGGGGAGGATGAGCGAGGAGCGAGAGTTGCGCGGGACGTGCACTGGAACCAAGTTGAGACGACGGGGTTGAGGTGCCTCGGGGTCCACCGGGATCTGAGGAACTGGCGGGGGAGGCGGTGACGAGTTACGGGAGCCATTGTTACGGAAGAAACGGGAGCCTGAGGAGTGAGGTCAGTGTCGAATTCGATTTAAGTGAGGAGCATTAGAGGGAGCACAACATACTCTTGGTCCTCAGTGTTGCGAAACTAGGGCGAGGCCTCACTTTTTGTGAGTCCGCCTCTTGCTTACACGAGCTATGGGTGCTGCTCGGGTAGCTCGAGGGCAACGGTGACGGTGCAAGATCGGACGAGACTTGGGGGAACCGGAACGCGGTGCTTGTGACTGGCGGTTCATCTAACGAGCTGTCACGCTCAGATTGGTTCTCCTGGCAGGCAACCAAGCTTAGGGGTACGGTTTCGTAGACTACAGGCGGTGACTTGTCAAGCTTGCCTGTCTTGCGCAAGAAGAAGCGAGAAGCTGTCAGTATTAGTGGAAGTGTTGCAGCTGAGAGAAAGGTGTTCACACGTTTGTACTTCATGCCATGGCTTTGGATTCCAGCACTGAAGTCTATGTCGCCATTTAGTTCAGTATGAGCCATCTTCTCGTCCTGACTCGGAGGGTCTCTGAAGAAGCGCGAAGCTACGAACTGCATTAGTGCGAGACTGAGTATGTATGAAGGGTTGAGTAAGTACCCTTGCTCTTGAGAGTCTTCATTGTCTCTTGCGCGCGGAACACGGTTGAGTGAGCGAACGCGAACTTAACGACACGTTTGGTTGAGCGCAACACCGACTCGGCAGTGCGATGGTAGAAATGAAAGTGGGACGACTGTAGGCGGCGAACAAGACTAACGCCTGGTGCACGGTGCACGCGTTTGCGAGCTGTTGATGGTGAAAGTGAACTCGGGTGTGAGGACCCCCGTATTGCACTTATTTGTCGCGAACACTCGTATCGCGCTCAACAAAGGCAAAAACAAGAATGTAATTTTCGCATAACATAGGCCTGAAGTCGTGCACAAGGTCGCGCTGAAATGACGTCGCACCACGTGGATAATGGGCAGGCGCGGCAGGAACGAGAGGACCAGAAGGGAACAACATTTAGACCCAACACGCAGAGCGAACTGCGATTCATTAGTCGATTCAAACTTCGTATCCAGAGTACACGAGATATTGCATTCTTTGTTAGTAGGACCCCATTCGGAGTTGATATCTCTCCGGGATGAGGCCATGATTCACCATCACGTCGACAGACAACACGACCAGAGTTTAGTTTGAACATGGTCACCCCTCGCCACCCAGAAAGTGACGAAGGAGTGCCATGCCCTTTATTTTTCTTTATTTTTACTTGATGATTTGATGTTGTTGTGATCGAGTGAAGTCGTGCCTGGATCCAAAGTCGGATAGCAGAGGATTGTCAGAGGTGCCGGGGCAAAACGTTACCGGAAGGACCTCAAAAGTATAGCAAAGCACCCCGTCCACGCCGGAAGTACACAAAACCCAGCTCTTGGTATACCGCGCTCATGCAGCCGTTCATGGACAGCGCCAAACAAGAAGCCCATGCATGCCTGTCCCTAGTACCGCAGGATCCTTCATCGTACACAAACACCATCCAGACCCAATGGCATGCCAACGCAACCAGCTTGCCACTGTTCTAGCGCCAAGAACTCCGTAAAACTGGGAAACGAATGATATGCCATGGAACATGGCTACATAAACACAATTCGAAATATATAGACAAAGGGAAAAAGATAGACACGAGTGGTAGAAAACCGCTTCCATCGCAAGCTATGCAGCAAGTCGCAAAAAATGACAAATGTAGAGCTATCGAACGCCGGACGCATCATCGCTCATTTTCAAATTAAGCATGCGCTTGAGATCCTGCTCCAAAGCCAACGTATTAGGAGGAGTTGAGGTCTTCATCGGAGGTGGGCCAGCCGCGGTGGAGGGAGCAGAAGACGAAAGCTGCTTTGGCTTGGCAGAAACCGAAGCCGGAACAAAAGACATCATCGAAGTAGCAGGCTTTTGGACAGAGACGGGAGTACCATTAAAGCCTGATTTGGTTGCTTTGGCACCTGGTGCACCACCGCCGGGCTTCGGAGAGAAGGCATCGGGTCGATGCTGATTTGGCTGTCTTCCTGGTGTCCGTCTGTTGCCGTGATTTGGTGAGCCACGATGAGGCTGAACATACGGAGATCCGCGCCGCGGACCTGTAGGGATCTCGCTACCACCAACGGGATAGTTGCGAGAGTACGTGTTGGGGTCCATTGCCGGGGGAGAAGATACAGAAGGGAAAATCCTGAAACATGCCCTGCGCGACCAATGGAGAGTCTGCGGTAATTTCCGTGCGGAGGCCAGAATTACGTTTGGAGGGCTCGCCCTTCGCAGCCTTGAACAAAGGAGAAAGGTTCCTATTCCCGTAATGATAGTCAGATGGTTCCTGGGGTGCTTGAGCAGGCGTAGTAGGCCCAGAGGCGTTCTGGACGGCGGATTGACTGTCGTGCAAAGGCGAGGGGGTTTCATTACGTGTTTGCGTATCCGGTCGCGGGGGAGTTGCAGCAGTCGGCTTCTTCTGCGACATGGATAGCCGGGTGAGGAGGTCTTGCATGACTTCGTTTTTATTTGGTTGCTGCTGGGCGTCCTTGAGTTGCGGAATTTTATTAGGATCGGTCGAAGATCGCACTGCCATGGGAGAGGCTGTTGGAGGTGGAGACATGTGCGAGTTCCTGCTCTCACCGTCGAGCTCAATGGGGAACGGGGCATTAAGCGAGCCGTAAGAGTCCTGTTTGTAGTGATGCGGCCGAACCGGGTTTGCAGAATTGAAATATTGAGGAGACGCAGGACTACCGCCGACATGTTTGGCTCGCTCCGCGCGGTCGGCCTTGAACAGCAGATCTAAGGGAGACATTTCGTTGCGAGCAGGAACGGGAATGGGTGCACGTGAAGGAGATCCAGCAAAAGAGTTGGGCGAACCTGTGGAGTCAGAACTGTCCTCGGGCGGTGGAGTAGGCGGATCCATGCGAGACTTGGCTGGGACAGATCGAGACAAGAACTTGGGAATGGGAAGAGCAGAGGGCGCAGGAGAAGCATGGAAAGTTGGGCCGGCATATGCGCCCTGGTTCTTGGCTGGAGTCGCAGAAATTGGAATTGGAGGAGCGCCTTCGCTGTCGGTCAAGGAGGCCATAGCACCGGGCGGCGAGAAAACGCGATCGCCAGAAGGTTGAGCGCGCGTGTGCTTCTTGTTGTGGCGCGGTCCATTCGCGGACTGCGCCTCTTCGCTTGGGAAGACGGCGCTCTCAGCCAGAGCGGGGTTTGCGTGTTGTGGGTGTCTGCTGGGAGACGCGCCTGCTTGGTTCTGCTGGTTCTGATTATTGCGACCGCCTTTGGGCCGTCGCTGCCCTTGACGGCCATTGTTGCTCTGCGGCGCATGCGCAGGTGCGCCCTGCACCTGCTGGTTCTTGCCCCGAGGGGCGCGTGGCGACGCCGTTACTTGTCCTGTCGACATGTGTGAGGGGTATGTGTGTGTGTGTGTGTTCTGGTGATGCGACAATGGTTATCGGGATGGCCGTCGGCGCGCGCTCTTAGCTCGGTATGTTGACGTCGGCGGGATGGTTCGGGATGACGGTGATGTCGGGCTGGTCTGATGTGGTGAAGTCGTTGTGGAGGCGCGAGTGGTTGAAGTGTTCATATCCAGAGTATAGAGTTGAGTGAGGCAGAGCCGAGGTGATATTGAGGGAGTGGGTGAAGTGCTGTGAGAGAAGGCTGGTCGTCGATGACTTGGGCGGACAGGGCTAGTCGGGCTGTGAGACGCCGCAAACAAGGCTGATGGGCCAAGACAAGGGTGGGCCTGTGACGATTGCGGCCGGGCTGCTAATCAGTGATGGTGGTTCTGGCAGAAAGCATGAACGAGCGGTTTGACATGTTTGAAGAATATGAAAATGGGGCATGGTGCATGACTTCACGGGGACTACTCTCTTTGCGCGTGACAGGCGGCTTCCATTCACTGTCGTCCCGTAGTTCGTGGGAAGCAAGTGTGTGGAGGCGTGAGAGCGCGGGTCTTGGCGGCATGTTCCGCTCTCAGGCACTGCTCTGGAGCCTTGCGATTCACAGTCACCTGGGACTCTGCAGCACCTCACCAACCACTTTGCCACTCTTCACAAGGTGCCCCAAGCTGCACCTCCCCCATCTCAACTCGTCACCCGCCCAAACTCCGCAACTTACCGCCATCCGCCACCCATAGTAGCTCTCACCCACTCCCCGCACACCCCGCCTCTGTACACTTTACGTACCTCACAAACATGGCCGACGTGGACATGGCCGATGCGCCCGTAGCAAAGACGAAGGCCCCCAAGGCTGGTGCCAGCGCGGAAGGTGACAAGAAGCGCTTCGAAGTCAAGAAGGTGCGCAATCAAACTCAAAGCCAGCCACGAGGCAAAGCTAACATGTCACAGTGGAACGCCGTAGCTCTCTGGGCCTGGGACATTGTCGTCGACAACTGCGCCATTTGCCGTAACCACATCATGGACCTCTGTATCGAGTGCCAGGCGAACCAGGCCTCTGCCACGAGTGAAGAGTGCACGGTCGCCTGGGGCATTTGCAACGTGCGTTTACACTCTTACTTACTAAAGTTTGAAGTATACTAACAGTCTGCAGCACGCATTCCACTTCCACTGCATTTCACGATGGCTTAAGACGCGACAGGTCTGCCCGCTAGACAACCGAGACTGGGAGTTCCAGAAGTATGGTCGATAGACACAACATGGTTGGGCGTACATGGGGTATGTGCTTTCTTTCGGACGTCTGGCGCAGCAAGGTCTTTCAAAAGGTCACAGTAGCTACGGGGTTATAGCATCACAGGTGCGCACCATCGATGAATGAACAGATCCATTCAATCGCAAACAAATGTCCAAGATGATTGCCTGTGACATACCCAAACTCCTGCCTAATGTACCGTGTGCTTTAACCAACCTTCTGTCCGTCGACGTCGACATTGAAGCTTTGCTTCGCGTTGCTCGCTGGCAGCCAGTCCTCGGGGTTTTTGTTGTAGAAGGGCCACGGGGGAACGACGACGAGGAATGTGAGCGCGGTGCCGGCAAGACCAACATAGAGGGTCATGCGGATGTCCTGTGTGAAGTAGCCGACGAGGAAGGCTATGATCTGTGTTTGTGAGTTTGGTTGCATCCCTGGAGTAAGGCAGACATACACCAGCAGCACCCAACAGTACTGTGGTCAGCATCTCCGCCAACCGCTGGCCCTCAAAGTCCTGCACATGTCAGCCCGGTGCAAATCATCATGGCGACGAAGCCGCCTACAATCTGGCCCTCGAATGCATCGCGCACCTGCTCTAGCAGCTGGTCCGACATGGTGCTTGGTGGATGTGGTTCTGGCAAGTTGCGCGATTTAATTCTAGCACTTGTGCAATCGCAAGTGACTTGTCGGATCGATGTAGCTAAGACGGCAGCGTAGAGTATGACTGTTTGCAGACGTGGTTGCACTGCTGCAGGTCAATGGCCGACCGTCAATCTGTCCGAACGCTCTGGATGGGCGCTCTCGATGCGCTAAAACGACAGGGTTCCCAAGAGCCGCAAGATCGGGCCTGAAGCAAACCAGCAAACCAACAACAGTCCGGCCATTTCAGAAGCCAGACCATCCTGGTTTGTGCCGCAGAGACAAACAGGATACGAGCCCAATCGAACCATATTGCCACGGTGATTCCCCTGTGGATGCGTCACTTTGCGCGTGCATAATACCGTTGCGGCCAAATCGCCGTCCAATCGCGGCGCCGTTGCCGTTGCCGTTGACCTTCCTTGTGAAAATTGTCGGTTCCTGCTCCACTTCGGTCGGTCGCTTCTTTATAACCTCCACTTCCCTCCTCCTCGCCCACGCTGCACCACCGTCCTTCTGGACTCATTTCACAACAACGACAACAAAATCCCACCGACACCACTGCACCCAGTATTCTCGCTGTCCGCACCGGCCACAGCGACTGCAACCTTCGAGCTGAGCCACTGACTAAGTACCCTCAACAAACAACCGTGGACGTCTCCCACGACTGTTTCTGATTCGCAAAGGGGTTTTTGTGCCGTCGCAATACTCCTCAAACGCACCACCTAACGCTTCGGCGTTCATACCTTCAATACCATCAAGTTGGCGGGACTCTACCTTCACAAGTTCTCCTCGATCCGCCGTCTCGTCGGGCCCAAGGCGTGGGTCTACGGAGGCGACTACAAGAAGCCCCCATAACTGGGCTTTCGCACACCGCACACATCCGCTATCGTAAACACACTAAAACTTTCAACCCTTCCTTTTCCCCTCACGGGTAGGAAGTCTGGCTACCGGAAACTACGTTCCAGCGGCTGAGTGTAGGGGAGGACCCTACGCGAAGCCTGTCGTCAAGTTGAGCGCGCCTCAGTGGTGAGCGCTCACAAGCGACTCACCTTGCCGCGAGGTTCTTGCGCTGCAAGACAACGCCCAGAAAAACAAAACAAGCTGGCTTAATTACAGACTAAAGAACCCTCGCAGCTCACTCATCACCGATCCATCGCCAAGATGACTGACACTCCGAGGACCGAGATGTCGCAGACGAGGTTCAGCACTCCGGTGTCTGATCTCGATGACCACCGCCGCCAGCCAGAGTCGCTTCCCCGAGTCGACGCTGGCTCCCCTGTCCAGCCACGTTCGCGCCGCCCAACCTTCGCGAGCGTTCAGTTCGAAGACCGACCGCAGCTGCTCCTTCAAGTCAACGAGGCCCTCCAAGGCGAGACAGTCCGCCGCGATTTCGAAAATGCCGTCGCCGACGACGACGCGCATCTATCGCCCGAGGCATACATCCGTCGAGGCTCGGTAGCTGCGAGTCCCAACACACGTGGTCGTCGCGGCACCTTTGTTCGCCCTCAAGACCCTGCCGTGGAGCGTCTATCGCGGTCCCGTGCTACTTCGACCACTTCGCGCTCAACATCGCCGCCCAACTCTGTCGATGCATTTGCAGGTCCCCGCCGTCGCGACCGCGCAAACACTGTCAACAGCCATGTGCCCTCGGAGGTCGACCTTGGTCTTCACCGTACACACTCTCGCGGCACCGCACGCCATGCACCGACAATAGATGGAGATCAGCGTGATGAATACCACACGATTGAGGTGTCGTCAGCGAACAGTTCTGCCGAGGAAGATGTTTGCTTCCCGGTCACAGAAGATCCGGGCAAGACCACACGCTTTGACTACGAAGAACTAGAGGAATTCATCGCCGAGCCACAGACCAAGACGCTTATCGGCCAAGAGTTGCACAACAAGCCAAGTGTCGACACCCTCTCCAAACCCAAGGTTTTCTCGGACCTTCGACCAAAGTCAAGCAACACGACCGCCCCAAAGAAGGACTCGGACGCTGTGACTTTGAAAGATGCCGACCCCGCGATTCAGGAGAAGCTCGCCGAGGAAGGTCTGTCCCACATTTTCAATGAGAAGCGCGATGCCATTGAGCCACGACAGAACCGATGGACCTTTTTCTCCTCGGAACTCGATGACACCATCCATGCAGCGGAGCTTGGTGGTCTGCTCATGCCTGGTGAGCGCTTCCGCGACTTGTTCGAGCCGCCTCCCGACGGTGGTGTTTGGTGGCTTGACATGGTCAACCCTACGGAAGAGGAGGTCTTTGCAATTGCGAAAGCCTTCGGTGTGCATCCCCTTACACGCGAGGATATTTGTCTTTTGGAGCCACGTGAGAAGGTTGAGCTTTTCCACCAATACTACTTCGTCTCTTTCCGGTCCTTCTTTCAAGCCGACAAGGACTCGGAGGACTACCTTGAGCCTGTCAACTTCTACGCTGTTGTCTTCAAGGAGGGTATTCTAACATTTACTTTCACCGAGAGCCCCCACACGCTCAACGTTCGCAAGCGTATCAGCCGACTTCGCGACTACATCAACCTGAACGCTGACTGGATCTGCTACGCCCTCATCGATGACATTGTTGACAGCTTCGCACCCGTCATCCGCGGTATTGAGGACGAAGCCGACGCTATTGAGGACCAAGTCTTCACCGCACGCATTGAAGACTCGCGCGCCATTCTTCGCTCGGTCGGCGACTGTCGCAAACGTGTCATGCAGCTGCTCCGACTCTTGGGCGGCAAGGCCGATGTCATCAAGGGCTTTGCGAAGCGTTGCAACGAGTCCTACAGTGTTGCGCCTCGTGGCGACGTGGGCATGTACCTTAGCGATATCCAGGATCACGTGGTTACCATGATGTCTAACTTGTCCCACTTCGAGAAGATGCTGAGTCGCGCACATTCCAACTACCTCGCCCAGATCTCGGTAGACCAAGTCATTCAGGGCAACGCTAGCAACGAGACGCTCCAGAAGGTCACGGTCATTGCCACGATCCTCGTCCCCCTCAACTTGATCTGCGGTCTGTTCGGCATGAACGTTCGTGTTCCTGGGCAGGACGGAAGCATTGCTTGGTTCTTCGGAATCTTGGGTACGATTTTCCTTTTTGTTGCTGTTTGTTTGACTGTTGCGAAGAGGATGCGTTTTATTTGAGTTTGCTCTTGACGAGTTTTCCTTTGTCTTTTAGATTCCGATTCCGGGTTCTTGGTTGTCGATATTTGTTTTGTAATGTCATGCGAGAGCGTTGGAGGGCCATGTGGTGACGACAGCGAGCATTATAGAGCTCCTTGCTAGTTAGACATGAGATATGCCACGTACACAAGGGTATAGAAAAGTTTTTTGAACGATTATTTGGTTCCTGGTGTTATGATCGCGGTGTCTTGCTTACCCATGTGCAGTTCTTATCCGACGCCTGCAAGAGGACATGTGTCCCATCTCTCCTAAAATTTATAGACAGTCATGATAAATTGAGAGGCGACGTGAGCAGTGAGTCCAGTCGGACTTTACCAATCAGTCCGGCACCTCACAGGCACTGTGATGGCAAAGTGATGTGTAAGCGTGCAAAATAGCCACCATCACGCGATGATGTCGTCGGTTCACCTGCTCTTTCCCCTGGTTCCGAACTCGGAAAGTGCGGCCGGAACCAACGTGTCTGGTTCATTCATAACGCAACAAAGCCGAAAGCAAAAGGCGTGGTGACGGCGAAAAATGGCCAACGGGTAGTTGCAGAACGAAAGCATATCCGTTGCTGGATGATCGCATAGGGCAGGCGGTGAATTAGGCTACTTCCGAGCGAGACCGGGCTGGCCAGCGCGATGTACCCTGGCGTCGGTTCGGCGAGAGCACTGGGTCATGCATGCATCTCCCGCCTCCCAAACGCCCTTAAATCACAACCGTATCACCTCGTTGCACTCACCTCTCACATACTAAGCACCACGCTCTCCCGCTCTGCTGCTCACACTCACTCTCAACCACCCCGCCCACTCCAACCCAACACTCTCGCCGCTCTACCACTTCCTGCAACTCTCACGAAGACTAGACGCTTGGCCCTCGGCTCTGGAAAGAGAAGACATCATGGCGGAAGCAGCGCAGCGGGTGCTCATGAATGAATTCAAGCAGCTTAGCAAGGAGAAGTGGACAAACATCGAGGTAAGCAACCGGCGTACAGACAGAGAGTGTCCAGAAAGTGGCGATCAAACGCATGCAGAGCACCCAGCTAACCACCCTCCCAGCTCATCAACGACAACGTCTTCGAGTGGAGCGTAGCGCTCATCGTGCTGAACGAGGACTCCCTCTACTACGGCGGCTACTTTAAGGCCAAGATGACCTTCCCCCGCAACTATCCCCACTCCCCGCCCGGTACGTCACCACGCAGAGTCACCACCAGCTTGTGATTTGAGATAGACCTGCTAACAGCATACCAGACTTCAAATTCATCCGCCCCCTCTACCACCCCAACATCTACCCCGACGGCCGCCTGTGCATCTCCATCCTCCACCCCCCGGGCGACGACGAAATGTCGGGCGAAACCGCCGCGGAGCGCTGGTCGCCCGTGCAGCGTGTGGAAACCGTGCTGATCTCGATCCTCTCCCTCCTCGACGATGCGGAAGTCTCGTCGCCCGCCAATGTCGACGCAGGCGTGATGCTGCGCAACAAGCCCGACGAGTACAAAGGCCTGGTCAACAAGGATCTCGAGCTGTCGAAGCAGGATATCCCCGCGGGTTTTGTGATGCCGACGCACGAGACGGCGTGGCGGAAGGAGAAGGACGATGCGGACTTTGAGATGAGTTGGGAGGACAGTGATGTGGAGAGCTTTGGGGGGAGTGAGAGTGATCTGGAGGAGGATGGGGAGATGGACTCGGATATGGGGGATGAGGACGAGGAAGAAGAAGAAGATGACGAGGATAAATGAGGGAGACGCGGCGAGGGCATGAGACATGGCTTCCGGCATATCTCTCGATCGACTGCGCCGACCACTCTTCTCGACGCCATCCTTCACCACTCCGATACTCCCCCACAACCCGGCTCCCCAACTCCACACCAGCACGATTTCCCTTCACAATTCGTTTTCATCCATGGTATTCCGTCTTTGAGCGTGGCGTTCGGCATCGCGGATTTCTCACGTTGCGGTTCACGGGTCACGTCTGCATTGCATTGGGACGGCGTTTTATGCATTTCACGCCCTCTTCCAGTGTCTATTTCTTATTCCGGCATATAGCATCGCCTCTCCCTTGGGCGCAGGCTTTGAGAGCCCAATGAACATTGTCAGACTTCAAATTTCTTGGGCAAATCATGCTGATGTTGATGTGAGAAGTGATTGACGTCTCTGTGAAAGTAATCTCGCCCACCAAAATCGGGGAAATGATGCAAACATTGATCAAAAAAAAACGCCTTAGCAAACATCCTTGGACTGTTTACCCCCATGATCCCAATATATCCCATGCCCGCCCGGTCTTTCTCTTTCCCCCCACACCAACGCTCTAGACGGTCCCCGCAATGCTCAGGTCGCGAATCTCCTGCAGCACCTCCTCGACCTTGGCGTCCAGCTCGCCCTGCGCATACTGGTCCCTTGTATTCGCATCCAAATACTGCTGCACCTGCGCCATGCGGCTATACGCCTCGGCACAGAAGCGCAGCTGAATCTTGACCAGCGCCTCGAAACTCGGGTCCAAATACGGCACCCTGAGATCGATCAGCTGCGGCAGCTCCGTGGTCAGCGTCTCGTTGAGCTGGTCGTACGCCGCCTTGGCGAGCTGCTCGTCCTTCTCCGCGCGCGGCAGCTTGGTGACGTCTTTGTCGGGCTTGTCGGTGAGTTTCTTGACCTGCGCGCGCATGCGGTCGTAGTCCATTTGCTTGTGCTCGCGCTTGGTGATGCAGCTGTTGATGTCCGGGAAGTAGCTGCAGAAGCGCTGGATGGGGTCGAGGACGGTGGTGCGGTAGGGGCCGTCGAGGGCCTTGATGGTCTCGGCGTCGAGGTCGGTGACGGCTTGTTTGTAGGAGCGCGAGACGCCGTCTTTGGTGCCCGCGTCGCCGTAGAAGGCGTCGATTGTTTCGGCGATGCGCATTTGCGAGGCGGTCATGGCGCGCAGGGAGTCGAGGTAACCTTTTGCTTCTTTTTGGAGTTTGTTGGCGGCGGTTTCCATGGTGCGGTAGCGGCTGTTGGGGGTGTGTGAGTAGATGTTTGCTTTCAGGGAGGGTGTGAGAGGCGGGTTCTGCGCGTAAGTGTATAGGGACAAATATGGTATGAAAGGCGTGGGTTGTGAGTTATATGGGTTTAGGTAACTTGAGATTCGGCGGGCTTTGTATGAAAGGTTGGAGGCGGCATACCGTTGCTCAGTCTCAAAGTCGCGGTCGTTGGTGCGCTCGACTTGGCCTGTCTTCATAAGAACCTGGGTCGTCGCGCGGTTGACGCCCTTCTTGAAGCCTGTCTTCCTTCAGTCTCCGTCTTTTGTAGAGTCGCTTTGCGCGGCGTCTTACCGGTCCACGACATGGCTGCGGGGGTGAATGTGGGGTAATGTCTGAGTGGGTGAATATGTCCTAGTCTTGGTATTAAACAGTATTAATCCTCTCGAGAGTGCCGTCTGTGGCTGTTTCGTGGGTTTGCTGGGGGACGCGGGTGTTCCTGGATGCGGCTGGTTGAGCGTCGTTGGTGGTGGTGGGCCGCAACTACTGCGCCACAATGACGAATGACGACGGCCCAAGTCCAAGTCGCGCTAGCCCTCTTGTGGCTATGCTCCGCGACGCGAACATTTCTCAGACTTCAATGTCTCTCGTCCAAACGCTGCGTAGGGCAGCATCGTCTCCAAGCCGGATCTGCAGTAAATGCTTACGATATGGGTCGACCGTGTCTGTCCCAAAGAGCCAGGAGGCAAAGCGTCAGGTGATATTTTCTGGCATACAACCCACCGACGTACCGCATCTGGGAAATTATTTGGGTGCCTTGCGACAATGGGTGAGACTTCAGGACAGTGCCTCTCCGGATACTACTCTGCTGTTTTCAATCGTTGATCTGCACGCCATCACGATTAAACAAGATCCCCATCAGCTGGCTAGACGGAGAAAAGAGATGCTGGCTAGTCTGCTGGCAGTGGGATTAGATCCAAAGAGATGCATCATCTTCACGCAAAGTAGTGTCAAGCAGCATGCTGAACTCATGTGGATATTGAGCTGTGGCGCAAGTATGGGATATCTATCACGGATGACACAATGGAAGGTGAGCCAAACACATTAACACCAGTTCATGCAAAAACAATACTGATGACGTGTATCAAGAGTAAACTATCTCTACCTGCCAACGCCTCGCCACTGGAACCTTCCAACAACAAAGATGCCCCCAAGCTCGGCCTCTTTTCGTACCCAGTCCTCCAAGCAGCCGACATCCTACTATACAACACGACGCACGTCCCCGTCGGCGAAGACCAGGCCCAACATCTGGAATTGACACGGGAGCTAGCGATCGGCTTTAACCACTCGTACTCATCCAACTCGTCGCCCGGACCCTTGTTGACCGTGCCGCAAACACTTCTCAGCCCCGCCAAGCGCGTCATGAGCTTGACTGATCCAACTAAGAAAATGAGCAAGAGCGACCCCAAGCCCAAGAGCCGGATACTCATCACCGATTCAAAGGACGTGATACACAACAAGCTGCGGACAGCACTTACTGACTCCATTGAGGGTGTGAGCTATGATCCGGAGAAGAGGCCGGGTGTGTCCAACCTGGTCGACTTGCTGTATCATTTTGATGACTCGGTGGCTGCATCACCGGAAGAGTTGGCCGGTGAATTGAAAGATTTGAGTATGAGGGCGTTGAAGGAGAAGGTTGCGGATACGGTGGAGGTGGGGATCAGGGATATAAGAGAACGATACAAGAGTTTGATGGATGGGGATCAGAAAGAGCTTGTGGAGCACGCCGAAGAGGGGGCAAGACGGGCGGAGGAGATAGCTGAGGCGACAATGAAGCGCGTGCGCGAGGCTATGGGCATGGGTTGGTAGGTCGTGTTGGACGCGCCTCTTCAATCATAGTCATCAATCGACTTGGACCGTCAGTTCTGGTAACACGACCTCCCAAGCACTTGCTTTTCCTGCTGGGTGTACTTGGCGATGATAAACCAACAATGATGTGAAGGCGGACATGTTGAGCTTCGAGCACATGCTGATAGCACGTCCGGTCGCCGGGTTATGCCGCAGCTATTGAATGTTTTACATAGCTTCACGTTGCTTTCGCGTTTGGACCGTGGTAGAGAATTATTTACACGTGTCTCCATTTATCCTAGCATAGACGTTGGGTGTCTTATACAGTGTCACGTTGCTCCAGCTTTTGTACCATCGTAGAGACTGGCACATACTCGCATCTACTCACACAACCCGTGGAATGCATGCATAGTCAGTGTTGACTCTGCATACAGCCGTGTGAATCACGAACTATGGATACTGCACAGTCAACGAAACTCCGAAAGAAGACTCATGTTGAGTATAAAAAGCCGCAGTCTCCGCTCTGTCTTCTTCAACTTTCTACTACATACCCTTCAAAGCAGAAAGAACCACGGCAGCAGTTATTTATTACTCGTATAGAAGACTACATAAACTAGCGAGACCATACACGATGGAATACGCAGTAAGTCATTCAGCAATAGCTATAAGGGAATGGTAGAGAATAAGAAGCCATAACTGACTCGCCTCAGTGGATCTGCATAAACTGCCTCAAAACAGAGCCAAAAGAGAGCAAACTCCAAATCACTCCAAACTCGGACGGGTCTCGTCAATGCAAGAAATGCGAAACCACACGCGTGACTGCAAATGGCGATGTGAACCACGTCGCCGAAGTCATATGTAAAAACGAATTAGACCAGCGGCAAAACATAGACTCCCGGTTTCGAGCAAAATGTCTTACCCTAAACAAGGTCGGCACCAAGAATTGTACCGGGTGCAATGTAGAGCTTCCAGGTGGTGACTTGAATGCCACTTCCATCGATGTAATGGCAAAGATCTACTTGGTTAGGGGTGATTATAAGTTTGGGCCATGGCTTTGTAACAAATGCGGTGCGGAGAATACGGCGGCTAGCATATCTTGTCCTACGAAGGACTGTACTGCAGTTTTGAATGATAGAGCAAACGACGGGCCATATCGGATCGTAATCATCCCAGACAAATGAGAGAGCCATTAAGTCATGGGTTAGAGCGGTGTGCGGGATGAAATTGTCAAATTGTTTAGTTAGCTACTCATTCTATGGGAGTGTAATATTAGTATCGAGGACCCAAGTACTCTCAATAAATGTAGTGTCTATTCGACTTTCTGCGTCACCTGTATCGAGTAAACTCGGCGGATATCAATATGTTTTTTTTTCCACAGAACGGTAACATGCCATAACGCGAACGTAGTCGGCGCAATATCACGTCTTCTCTAATTGCCGCCCTGCGCTGCAACATGAGAACCAGCAGAGTTCACAGCCATGTGCAGATTCGACCGAGCGTTATGAACATCGGGACAATTCCATACTTTGAAGGAAGTGTGGAAATATTATTTAAATGGAATAGGTTGCATACTAAGGGCTTCTGTTTGGAAACGTTGTAAGACTTCAACGGTAAAAATGGCATAGTGCTTGACCCATGGTCACTTCCGTCCCCGGGCAATTGCTCATGGCGATCACACGCGGCTGCTGTGGAAGTAAGATCTGGCAGTCTCTACTCGAAGGCACGCCACCCCTTTTCCGTCAACAGTGATAATCTCCGGAAATCGTTCGTTCCGCGCCAACGCAACCTTACCAGTTACATCGTCCATCGACGCATTGCTATTCAACATCACCCTCACTCCAAACAATCCGACAGAAAGATATCGCCGGGAACTATTGGGATCGTTGCAGATAATAGTAAATCGAACTGTTGCAGTCGCGATTGCAATTTGGCCGGTCCTACAATGGAGTTGCTTACATCTCCATCAGCGCCAACGAGTACACAAAGCCGGAACCAATACGCACAAGCCGCAAGAGATATGGCAATACACCAAGAGGGTCTTGATAAGATTTTTGGGAGTGTGCAAGACCAATACTTCCATACGAAGATGCCCGACCCATACTTCTATACGACAGTGCCCGACCCAAACTTAGCCCAATTTATGCCCGGGAAGTTGGTCGACACTCCGCAGTGGGAGATGCACGTGTGTTCTGAAGAATGCATGCCTCTGTACCATGAAGGCCTTGAGGAATCTTTCGAGAGCCTGTACCGCAGGTTACCTAACGTGGAAGGTTTCCGTCGCGCCTCATCTTTGGAGCGCGATACTGGAGCGGTCAGCAACGAGATGGGACATACGAATTCGGCATGCGTTAGCAACTTCACACTGCACGATGAGGAGAGAGAGTACCTACAAGGAGAGAGTAATTACCCACAGGATCGGTCAGAATATGTAAGTCTCATGGCACCTCTAGCCTTCATCTATTGACTGTGTTCAACCTAGCGACAATGGTGGATATGTGCCAGACACGGTCTCAAAATACATTTCCCGGAGCGCACGTGTGACTCCAGCCAAAGGCTCCTTCGGGATTATAACCAACTCGGAGACTGTTGGTATCCTCTGGACTCGATCAACCGCGATTCGTTCTGGTGTTGCAGGTTCTGCGCTGTGAATGACAAAACCTCCGAATTCCAGCTTAACAATCCCACAAGCTTAGTATGCCGCAAGTGTGCCAGATCACGCTGGAGATCTGACGGTTCAACCAATTCCATCGAACACTTGATCTGCAGAAGAAGGCATTGTCTCCAGATCAATCTCGTCAACGCGAGTCGTTGTGTCAACCCTGGCTGCTTGGGTGATCTGCCAGCCGGATCTAAAAGCTCATGCAAGACTCTAGCCAGCTTGCGTATTCTGCTTGTCTCTACAATAAAAGAAACGAGGTGGTTATGCACATTATGTAACAGGTTTAGTTATTTCCGTGCCGTTTTGTGTCAGCACAGGCCAAAGGGATGCCCCGGGTGGAGAGATGCTTCAGGCGTCTGGGTCGTTAAACCAAGCTTCACGAGGAAGAGATTCACCTGACATGTCTAGTCTCGACTATGTATGATACACTCCCGGCACTTTGACTGCATGGACAAC
This sequence comes from Parastagonospora nodorum SN15, assembly GCF_000146915.1. Taxonomy (NCBI): domain Eukaryota; kingdom Fungi; phylum Ascomycota; class Dothideomycetes; order Pleosporales; family Phaeosphaeriaceae; genus Parastagonospora; species Parastagonospora nodorum. The sequence continues at coordinate 264,245 of NW_001884562.1, read as the reverse complement.
TTTCATTTTCTAATATTCTATATGCTTTGCGAACACTTAAGGTGATGATTGAGGTCTCAATATATTATCTAGAATGTTATGGCTGACTTGCGCTACTGGCAATTGATCTCATAGTCAACATTGGAAGTTGAGATTGAACGTCATGCGGCTCAATCATGATCTGTAGTACAAGGAACTTGAGAAGAGTAAACATGGTGTTATATATTAAAGCAGTATCTGAGTTCATGTCGTGCATGAGCATGTTCAGAGTGGTTCTTGGTGGGCTTGACTTAACACGGTCGGCATGAAGCAAAGGGATCATAATTCTTGGAAGGAGATATGTACACCGAAAATAGTATTTACAGCTTAAGACATAATTGAATCAATTTCTGGTGCGACCACGCACTCAGTTATACCGCCTCGTCAACTTCACCCTCACAGCTTCAATCGGCCTCCGACTCCCACCAACATTGCCCATCCCCGGCACCTCCAACACTTCTCCTTCAATGGGCGAGATATCCCACATAACCAACAAACTACTCGCAAATATCATGACCTCCTTCTCCGCAAAGTACCTACCCTTGCACTTATACATCCCTCCACCAAACGTATGCAAGTTCTTCATCGTAACCCGCGTCGTCCCATCCGGTCCATCCTCAAAGAATCGCTCCGGATGAAACTCTTCTGGGTTCGCGAAAATGCGCTGATCCATCTGCATGGGCCCGTTGGCGATGACGAGCGTCGACCCAGCGGGAATAGTGTACGATTGCGGCCGCTTCTTACCAAACAGCGCAGCATCCTCAGCAGACTCTTTGAGCACGACGTCCTTGATGATTTCCCGCACGCCCAGCCCCGCCATATTCATGCGCATAGTCTCGTAGAACGACGCTTTAAGCAGCGGACAATGCTTCATCAAGCCATCGACATCGATACTCAGTTTGGGAAAACCCGTAGGCCCGCGCTCACCCGTCTGCGAAATGTGTACATACGGAGCGATCTCCTCGCGGATGTCAGAGAGCAGTTCGGGACGACTGTTGATCTGCATGAGCATCCAGAAGACGTTCTTGTTGCTGTTGACATTCACGCCCCAGAGCACGGAGATGTCGTTCGTTTTCTGCAGGCGCTCTGAAGCATTGGTGTCGACCCAGACCTTGACGCGGTCGTGCATGACTTGGCTGATATCGTCCAAAGCGCCCCATTTTGCGCCCGGGTCGCGGCCGGCTTGTTTGGCGGCGACGGCGTCGTACCATTCTTTCATGGCGACGCCGAGACGCTCGCGGGCGGCGATGCCGCGGCGGCCAGAGGGGAGGTGTTTGCCGATGACGGGGCGTAACATGGTGTGGATGTCGCGGTCGTAGCTCCACATGTCTTTTTGGATGGTGGGGAAGTTTTCGAGGAGGGCTTTGCCCCAGAGCATGTCGATGACGATTTGGCCCATGTAGTTGATGACGAGACTGAAAAGGTTCGCTTCGAATGTGCCGTCCGTGTTGAATCTGACGTTACCGGCTTCTTCCCAGGGCTCCATGGCTTTGCCTTGCTCATCAGGAAACATCCAGGGAGCCTTGGTGATGAGTTGAGATGCCTTTCTTTCCACTGCTCGTGCAGTCTTGTTGGTTGCTTCGGTAGTGAACTCGGACTTCAACATGAGATTGAGTGCGTTGTGATGGCCATGTACAGCGTCGTGCTCATTGCGGAATGCAAACTTATCGTCAAAGGCAGCATTCATGAACCATTCCAAGGTCTTGACTTTGTTTAGTACGTTGCTGCGTTGAGCGAAGACCTGCATGACGAGCGAAGGCATGCTGATGACATAGGCTTTGCCAGGTCCCATGCGGTACGCGAAGATACCATCGCCTGATGCATATCTATACATCATGAGCAAGTGATCAGAAACTCAAGCTTCTGTTGACTTACCGATCATGCGTGATGGTACTCTCAATATTCTTCAGAAAAGATAGTGCGGTGCCAATGAATGGCAGCCAGTAGGGAATTGTATTTGGAGTCTTGGTCGCTGCATCGTGGTTGTTTTGAGCAACATTGCTTCGTAGACCAGTAACAATACGAGTGATTATGCAAATGATCAGGAGTGCCAACAAAGAAGAACTAAGAGGGGAGTTCCGCAGCGACTGAGTGTATGGGATGTTTTGGAATGATGAAAGCAGGCCCATGATGGCGGATTAGCAATGGTTAACTCGAGGATCATCGCATGCTTCGATGATTCTACTATATGTGGACATGGTTGCAATGAAGCTCAATATGCTCCGAAGATTTCTCAACGCTTGCCCGACATCTCGGTCATAGACGAAATAATTTCTTGCGCAACAGACGACAGTTGCCCGAGAGCCTCAAACCGATCTCCTTACTGTCGATTGCACTGCGAATTGCCCTACGGACTCGAACTCACAACGCCGAACAAGGCATCAAAAAGGGTAATCCGAGTTCCGCTGACTACACTCGGTCTTACATATAGATACATGTCGCGGAGACGACTGCCGGGCAAGAGAATCGATCGTCCTGTAAGAGTGTCCGACAGCCAGGATACGCCAGGCCGTCTCACCGGTCATACCGACGATATGGAAAAGGACCGGTGGAGATGTAACGTTGGAAGCTGCCGAGAGCCGTAGAAGCTCACTAGAAGATCTTGAGACGCGTGAAGCCGTGCGGGGTGTCGACCAGCGGCTGGCTAGTGCATGTTACGCCACGGCAGTTTGCGCAATTCGAATCGGAGGGCGAGAGCCCTGTGGAGGACCGACCAGCGGGAGGCCGAGCGGTGAGATTGGGCTGTGGCCGTGTTGGTCTGCAAACTTTGTACCTGTAGCATCGGAGCGCGCATCGGAGTTTCAGCACGCCTACATTTTGTGGCGTCGTCGGTGATTATGTTGGATTTCGACCAATCAGTACTGAGCATTAGTTGGCCCTAATCTGGGACACTACCTGCTCGCGTGGTCGGATGGTACGATTGATGGACAGACGAGAACTTTGTTTCAGGCAGTGACATCTGTTCCGCCACCATGGCTTGCTCTACTTACGTGCACGATGGCGCCAATTTGCGGTGAGCTGCTGCAAGGTTGAGATGCCATAGCGCGCGATGTGCAATCAGCGTGGAAGACGGTTCCGCTTCGGCGCCGCAGTGGGGCTTGCGCGGCGTGGCCGCCGGAACCGTAGTTGGTAGTTGGGCGGGAATCCTTTCCGCTGAAGCTCTGCTGGGATTGAACAGGACAGCTCCAGGGAGAGACCAGATTATGGGGGAATATGGGGAACTTGGTGTTCACAGAGAGTCGGTAGCAAATCTAGACTTGCGTTCAAAGTGGAAACCCATGACGACAATTACTTGCGACATGGTAGATTATACGCAAGAAACGACACCTCCAGCCATCAGCGAAACTCAAAGCCTGCAGTCGCGATCAGAATTGTGTGTACATGTTCGGCGAAAATTTCCTTGAGCATTTGTGGTGGATATTTGCTATTGAGGGAGTTGGAATACAGAAATAGACAAGACATGACAGCACGAAATAGCCACCAGCGGCTGAGCAGCGCCAAACACCCCCTGCAGGACGCCTTGCGCACTCAATAATGGTACATAGCAGGTGCAGAATGCCCCACGAAAGTATCGTGCAGCTGGTCAAGCGAGCCAAAATTCTGGGCAACCTGCAAGTGCTTGTTGCACTCCTCTTGCACCTGTTCCCAAGACCAGTGATCATGGGAATTTTGCGAAATGCCAGTTCTCCGTCCTTCCGATTCTTCTGTAGTTGGCTGCGGTGGTAAGAGACCGCATTCCTGCATGACGGACTCGGGCGCACACGTTTTGCGCCCTTGCTTGAAGACATATTTGGTGACAGCTGTAGCGTAAATGCAACCGGCCCGGTCAGCGACGGGGTCCTGCTTCTTCGTTGATGCCTCAGGAACGATGCGACTCGCGCTGTTCGAGCCTGGTTTGGTGAAGTGGCTTACGACGTAGACCCATTTTTCGTCCCAACACAGTATGCGGGAGCTGATCTCGAACTTGGAAAAAGGAGCGATAGCTTTCTTGAAGATGCAGCAAGTGCCACCGAGGTTGAACATTTTGGCCTGCAGTCTGCCTTTCCCGCGTTGGCGCGGCTTGACTACGTCCTTGAATAAAGCCAGCAGCAGCTCGGTCCGATTGTCATCTAGATCGTTGAAAAATGTGCTATTAGACTTATGCAAGTTATAGTCGATGTCAAGAAGGGGAGTGTACGAAGAAGTAACGACCGGAGCGAAAAGCGACTCGCCGCCATGATGTGCACTCGTTACTGTAAGCTGAGATCGCCGTAGTAGGAGATGCCGTGCAAGCTGTGCGAACAGTCGTCCCTGCCACCGTTAGCACTGTGACATACATTAAGCTAGGAGGGCCAAGTTTACATGCCACGCGAAGAGGAGGCTTTTGGCGTTGCTAACCAGAGCGACACCGAGAAGACCTGCGCCAACAATGAGCTGCGTTGGGGAGATTGTGACGGTAATTCCCGAAGCTGCGATGTTTCGTAACGAATCCATGCTGGCGATCCAAGATTCCCCGTTGGAAATGCAATAATAGGTTGCGTATTGAAGCTTGTTTTTTTAGAACAATTGCGTTGCAAGTGTTAGCGGTGAGATGCCAGCAGACGTTGGAACGGAATCTGCTCCGTTATCTACTCGTCTCATGGCATCTGACGGTCAGCATAGCTGACTTATCTACTAAGCATCAGCGAAGCCTCGCACTCCGTCTGCGAGGTAGATCGTGCTTGAGTGGGCAAATAAATTTGATGACGGACTTCCCAGCCATTGACGATGTGTGCAAACAAGTCCCCTGCTGGACACGGCTGGCTTCACCGAGGCCATCGTCCTTGAACCCTGACACTAACGGTGCGCTTTACGCTAGCTGCATTCGACACGGAGTCGGCTGCCGAAATCAAGTGTCAAGCGTCCGCAGGATGCGCGACGACATGGACTGGCAGCTGTGCAGAACGACCGAGAAAGAGATGCTGAGGTCCTTCGGGAGTTTCAGATCGCGGAGACGCATGCACTGCGAGGGCTGAACGGTACACGACCGATGTTGCGATGATGCGGGCCTTGAAGAACCATTTTCCGGACATGTATAGGTCTCGTGCTATCAACTTTGGAGGCGTCGCGGATCTCACGTCACGGAGGCAGGAAATCGCGCCTTGCCCCTTCTAGCCCGACTAAGTATGCCGAGATCAACGGCTGTGCGTCCCTAAATCAGCCACAACATCAACACTCTTCCGCCGGAGCCACCACACTACGTCCTGCATGCCCGGCCTCCTAGCAGGTCACGACACCGTGATCGTGCCGATTTACTTGTCCCCTTCACTCAGATCTACGTTTGGCGTCTCTACCTAGCTATATCCGTGCAAGCGCCACACTAGTGTTTGGGGCTGGCGTGTGCACTCCCATGCACTTATTTTGTGGTTATGGCCCCAGCATGTGAGCCTCATGGATAGTGGGGCCCAATGGTCGACAGCGGTGGGCTGTCAGTTGGATTGTCACCTTTGCACGCCATGAAAAGCTTGATATTTGCCGGGTTCATGTAACCGTTTTGGATCAAGCGCGAAGCTCGATATGGGGTGTTCTTCGGGGACTTACCGGGGATACTTGCGGTCAGCCACTCAGTCTGCAGGAAGGTCAACGCGGCGGAGCCTCATCTGTTAATACATCTCCATCTCGTTGTTTCAGAAGGTGCATCTGCAGCTCGCTGGGCCTCTGTCTCTTCATAGCCTAGTTATAGTCTTCTTTTCCCTGGGCATTGTTGCACATCTAATCAATTCTCCCCCCACTCTTTGTAGACGGATATCAATTCCGCTAACAGACTTCGACCTTTCATACCCACCCAATATTCTCGTCGACGTTCACTTCGCACACCCTTCAGGAGATAAGATCGCTGTGATAAGCTTCACTTTGGTCAATCTCAGCTTGGGATCCACTGCACAACTTGGCAATTTCACGGACTTCATCTTACATCATGGCTATGGACGCAGATAGAAGGCTCACCAAGGCATTGGAGGCGGCCAATGATGCTCTTCAACATCTCTCCATGTCGCCCGACTTCAATTGTCTGGATTGCACACATATCGACAGACTGCTCGGAAGAGTAGTTGACCTACCTACCGAGGGCAACCAGAGAAATAGCAGGCGAAATCTTCTGGTGATAAGACAGTGGATGATTACTGAAGGCCCTGGTGTTGTTCTGCTGGAGGTGCTCGGCCAACTGTACTGGCGGCTAGGAGAGCTGAACAGCAAGCAATTCGAAAAGTTCAAGAACACTTTGCAGCAACAGCAGCCTTACCTATCACTCATACAAGACACCGCCGCGGTCACTTTGGTCATCCAACGTATAAGACACATTCAAAGGTCGAAGGCAGATGCTTGCCAAGACTTTCTCTGTGAGCTTTCGGACCTCACCGGAATGAGGGGTAAGTCTTTCGCCTTCTTGAAGATAGTTTGTGTACTGACTCTGATAGTCGACTCACCAGTGGCTGAAATGGACGTTTTGCGGGCCAACTCCAACAGCCCTTTTACGCCTCAGTCCGTACACTCGCTAGACAGTAACGCATCGCAAGAAACTGGCTTCGTCAGTCTCATCAAATATGTCCCCTCAAGTACAATGTGGGGAGGCGATATGGAACAAACTCTCAAGGACTTCTACATCAACGGCGTCTGCCCTGGTCGCAGTGTTTCCACGCAATCGAATGCGTACACCGCTATGTTGCAGATAGCGAACACATGTCTTAGTACACGCTTTGCGCTACTAAGCTTGTCCGCATCATACATCTGCGAGTATCTCCCATCCCAGAAGGAGGCATATCATCAAGCAGAATTATACTACTCTACGCAAGCGCTGAAGGCCTTGGCCACACAGATCAGCATCGGACAGGACTATGATGGCGCGCTCGCCACCAGTATGTTGCTCATGCACCACGCAGCGATCAACGGCGAAGACTCGCCGCTTTGTTGGTCATGCCACGCCAACATCTTCGACATGATACCCTTGGAAATGGTCAATCACCAATCTGATGCCGCACTTTTCATTCGAACACAACTAGCGCTCGCTCGAACAGCACAGACATGCTTCCAATTACAAAATACCCAGTTTCACTCGCTCGAGAAGAAGAACTGGTATGAAAGCACACCCACCCCAGAGACTCAGCAAATCGACGTCACATTGGGAGCTTCGCCCCAGCTCATACATCTAATCTCATCTATCACCACCTTGGCGACCGATATAACGAGCCCAAATAGGCTGGTGTATGCTCAACTTCAAGAGGTACAGCTGCAGAATCTTAAACAATGGACCACTGAGGCGCAGACCTCAGAGAAGGAAGTGTTGCTCGCAACGGCTGAAGCATTCCGGCTCGCAGCGCTCATTTATCTTCGTTGTCGTCTCTACGGGTAAGTCATACCATACATGGATCTCCCTAGATCATCCTACTTACACAGTCCAGATTCACCCGCTTCCATCCCTCCATCCTCGAGCTTTCAGATTCACTGCATACTGTCATACTTTCTCTTCCAGTCAAAGGCAGCCTCTTCACAGCCATCTATCCAGTCTGGCCACTCTTCATTGCCGCAGTCACAGCCAACTCGGACAAACGCGACCGTCTCTATCAACGTGTGGTACCTATCCGAGAGGGTGACAAGAACACACTTCCAGCAGTTCTCAAGCGCGTGAGTGGATTGCGAATCTGGCTCGCCAGCCAAGACCCATCTTGCCTTGGCAAAGAAGGATGGTGGGACGAGATGCTGAGCCCCAGTAGCAGCACGACAGCCCTGGGATCAAAACTATTGTGCCTTGGCTGAGACGCTCGCTCGAAAATTTCGACGTCCTGAAAATTTCTGGATGGCTTTAGTGTCTCAATCATCTCAATCGCATGTTCTCAAACTACGTCACACTTCCGGAGTTGAGGCCCAAGAAATGTTAGCTGCTGTAGCCCGGATCGCCAGGCTTTGTCTGTAATATGTGCGGGTCGGAGTACCTTGATACCCTGTTTCTTAGCTTTCGCATCCTTTTTCTACTCGTTGTATCCTTTACTCGATTTGCGCAAGTGCTGGTCTATTGCTCGATTTCAGAACATCTAATATGAGTCCAAAATACATCTCTTTTTTCTACTAGCACCATGTGCTTCACTGCTTTTCAGATTACGTCGTCACTTTTTTTATTATGTCTGGGTGGTCTTTTGCGCGATTTTGCGGTTTGTTTTCATGAGCCAGTTGGATAAGTATTAGTTCCACCATACTATCTTGCTCCAATATTTTCAGTACACTCTAGTAACGTTCAAGATTCGCGGAATTGTCTAAGGCTGTCAAGGGCTGGTGCTCACCAGCCGTGCGGCCGTAATTTGCATCGAACCCCTCACCTGAACAAACCATACCTGCAGCCCACCCCACAATCAAGCCACTAGAACCATTCTCTAGTTGTGGAGAGAGTCAAAAGGTGAACGTCATATTCGGCGACACCGTAGCGTGCCAATTGGGTTTACTAGCGCCGACCCACTTCTACCCTAGCCTAGACCCGCTTGTGACGGCTGAAGGAAAAGAGATCTTGACCGCTCCGTTGATCTTCACATAGATCAATGAAGGGGCTGTCTTTGCTGATCAGACGCACTAGCAGTCTAGCTTCTAGCTAATATCAGATCGTGTTAGACAGTGTAAGACTAACCCTCACAGCGCTCACACACCCATATGTTCAGGGGTCTCGAACTTCGCTCGTCCTACACCCGCTCATCACACTGCATGTTGATCCCCAGGGAGGTGATCATGGCGTTGATTCAGGGGTAAGTATGACCAAGTGATACCCTAACATGACAGAGCCCTGATTATCTGATTCATGTTAATCAGCCGACAAAGACTTTTGCATGTTTTAGCATCCCGGAAAAAGTTCTGAGAATTGCTAATCATACTTGAAACGTCGTCGTAAGGCTTTCAACTTGTGGACAATCTGTCTTGGAAGGCTGATGACGACCAACTGCATACATGCATGCATAAGCGGGGCTATTCCGTTTTTTGAGGTAGATACATTTCGTTCAGCGAAAATCATTACTCGATACTCCATTCGCCGAAAAAGCTATATATATACCTATCCATTCTTGGGTATAGACGAGCTGGAATTCAGAAGTTCAGGACAAAGCTTGGACCTGTCAACTCAAATGCTATGGTGAATAGACACTATCTTGTCTTTAACCCTCCGCTACACGTGCCTCGCTCAGACACCCCAGCCCTACACAGCGACCACTATGTTTCACTCTGAGACTTATGGGACTTCCCGTCATACGATGAAAGATGCCAAACGCGAGCAGGTCAATTCTCCGAGAAAACTCGGTCCGTATGATGCGGCCCTATGTAGAGAATCACGCCCTTGTCACCAACTACCGAGACGTTGAGGTTCCAGGTGGGTCGGCACAAACTCGGTGCTCGTATAAACAGGGGATCGCCCCAGCATTCCATTGTACTGCCGAGGAGCTAGGACAACGAGAATTTCTGAATCGGAGGCCGCGTTGCGCCTAATACTGGTGTCACAGAATCATGCAAAGATGATGACGCTTGACTGTAGCATGTGCGAAGCTGCGCTTTGCAAGTACGCAGTGTTTGACAAACAGCACTTGATGCATGCTCCTGCGACCCTCAGAGAGAGTTGAGCACTGGCCGTCACTTGTTGCCTGGGGCCGTGGTCAGAATCTTGCGTGGAGAGCCTTATGCTGCCTTGCATATGCCAAGTGCTGGCCTGTCGTGCGATGAACGGAAGGAACCGTTCGTCTAGGGTACGGCCAGGGACCTGTTGCTGCAAGGTCGGGGGTGTAGTAATCTATTTATCAATCACCTCAACAGACCCCGACGGTCCTCGAGGCACATTTGTGGCAGCCAATATGCATGTAGAGAGACATCTGGTGTCTCATAGCCTCTTACAAACTCGTCACTTGGCCAAATTGTTCAAAAGTTAGCCCTGCGGAATTTCTTATGGCATGCGGCTGAGTGGATCTTGCGCTTTATCGCAGCGCTGCGCTATGCGTGAATGGGAATAGATGTGCTTCAAGAATTGAGAATGTAGACCTGAGATCAATGACCGCATGTAAGTAAAGTAAGAATATACGTTCGACAAGAATGCCGAACGCACATTACCCTCTATATGATTACCACGATACACAAACTCTCTATCGAACAACATCATTGCCTTTAGCCCAACCCCGCAGCTCTCTGTGAATCTCTTTATAGGTTCGCATTCCCATGAATCCTAGAGGTTGGCTGACTGGTCAGGATTCGTAAGAATACTTCTGAAAGCATAACACCCTTAGTTTGCGACAAACTAGGAGGTGAAGTAGTAGAGCGGGAATAGTACAGAGCAATTGATGTAAGAATCAAGAGTCTCCTCCCCGGCAAAAAGGGGCCTTTTCTTTTGCTTCTTTTTTGTGCACCTTACAGTGCTGAGAAGCGCGCGCCAGTGATTGGGCGCTCTAGGTCGCAAACAAGAGAGAGTGGCTGACCTGGGTGAAGTAGCACATTGTTCTCTATACATGCAGCTTAACAAGATTGTGTGCTAAAAACGGGAGTTCCATCAAGATAGGGGCAAAAGAACTGCATGAGTTGTGCTCTGCATTCGTCTGAATCATCAACAAGATCACGAAGGGCGATGCTGCTAACAGCGAGCACTGGGCGGACGATGGGGGTCGGGATGCATGGCTGACCACACTGAACTACAATGTTCACACGTGGCGTAAATAATTCTTTCATATTCACAGGACTTGTCTATGGAGCCGGAGGAGACTTCGCACGGGCCCTCAAATCTGGGCAGCGGCTGAGATGGAAAGTGGCCAAGGAACCCCTACAGTCTTGAATTATTGCGGCTTGACACGATACCCATTGTGTTTCCGTTTTCTAATTCAATCTAGAGAAATTGTTGCATTCTAATGTAAACAGTACGCTAGCCTCCAACACCGTATCACCGTTCCGCAAAGCTCAGTGCTAGCTACGAAGGGGACCACGCGTCACTATGCCCCAACCTGCACTTCGACCGGCGCACTCACTATCGCACCACTCTTCTCCTGCACGCCAATCTCAATCGGCAGCTCCATGTTAACACCGTTCATAGCAGGTTCCTCGACCTTCTCCTCCTTCGGCAGCAGCAAATCCTCCTCCTTCACAACGTCCACCCAACCGAAGGGATCCTCAATATTCCCCCTCATAATATCCCTCAGAGCACCCGAAAGCCTCGCCGTACACTCGCCCGTTTTCTCGCCATACACAAACTTCTGATCCGTCGAGTGTCTCACCAGAGAACGAATTGGCAACAGCGACGCCGCAGTGCCAACAGCGATAACCTCGTCGAAAAACCTGCACTCACTCCACGGAATCTCGCGCTTTTCCACGCGCCAGCCAAAACTCTCAGCCAACGCGAGACACGAGTCGGACGTGATGGACTGCACGATGTTCTTGCTGTCGGGCACAACAACGACGACCTGGTCGCCAAGCTTCTTGATACCAATGAATCCCGACGTCGAGAACTCTTCGATACAAGTACGCGTCTGTGCATCCAGATGCAGAGTGACATGGTAGCCTTGCGTACGCGCCTTGTCTGTGTGGCGGATGACTGGCGCATAATTACCACCGACCTTCGCGCCGCCAGTGCCGCGAGGAGCGGCGCGATCGAAGCCCTCAATCACACAAGCAGGAAGCGGCTGCACGCCATGGTATGTATTGCCAGGCTGGGTAAACACGGCAAATGTATACTCCGTTGGCGCAGTCAAGCTCAGATGTCCACTTGAGCCGAACACAAGAGGACGGATGTAGAGGAGTGCTTCAGAGCCGTGCGGAGCTACCCATTCGCCATTGCGCGCGACGGCCAGCTTCACGCACTTCATGAAGTGCTCCTCTGGGATCTCAGGGATGGAAACATACGCGGCGGAGTTGTTCATGCGGGCTGCGTGTGAGTTGAGGCGGAAAAGATTGATATCGCCTTTGGGCCCACGGTGCGCTTTTAGGCCTTCGTAGGCTTGTTGGCCATAGTTCAGAGCTGGACTGAGGCCATGGATTTGCATGAATGGGGAGGCCACAAAGGTTGGCTCGCTCCATGTGCCGTTTGCTACCGTGTACTTGGACTCCACATGACCGTTGACTGCTTAATGTCAGATAATTTCGGAGACTTGTACAAGAGCAGAGAGTACACACCTGCATCTGTAACAGACAAACCCAACTGGTTCCAGTTCACAGAGTCGAGAGCTGCGGGTGGGAAAACCATTACGTCTAATTACGATGAAAGTTTGTACGGTGAGCAGGTATGGGGAATGAGATGGTTTGATCGTGCTTCAATGTGGAGCAAGATTGGAGTGAGGCTTATCTATCAACTAAAGACGTCCCAGGGTATTTTATCACAAAAGGTTTTGAAAACCCTATCACATACTGCGGACACCACGTTACCGAACTGACCATTCTTGGCCATGTACGCACAGTACCTTACCATCAAACACCTCATCCCTTGTCCGACTTATCCAGCGCATAACTTCCTGCACAGTGGTAGTCCGTTTCATCATCGTCGGCAACGGACTCTTGAGGCTGAAGGCAACCAGCAGCCCGATAACCTCAGCCTTACAATCCCGGCGGACTTCACATCGGGTGGCAGCAGGGATACGAAAAAAGTGCAATGCATGACACATTGCAGGTAGAATTCGGAGGTGTTCGGGTACCGATGGCCATTTTGACGACCGATTAGCGCAGATGGTGTCGGGATTGTACAGAGTGTTGACGTCGAGATCCGGGAAGTGGCTGGTGAGTGTGGCGCTGTACTAGGCTGAATTTGGCGAAACTGGATGCCGTGAAGTAGTGACACGACATTGTCGGATGTATGGGGTGAGTATGGACACAGACTATTGTATGTCTTATGGGGACTTAGTCACAGTGTGTTGGCGAAAACTTAAAAAAGAAATCTTGCTTGAAGGACGCAAGATTGTATTGAAACTTCGAAAGGTTTATCTTGTGATCTATAGAGAAAATCTAATCGCCGAAACCAAAACCTGGAAACACGCTACTACAGGGAAACCAAGGTATACAAGTAGAAATTAACAAACACCTAACATACAAAGAAATTTCTATCAGCGAAGTGTAAAACTCATGCCTTTGCACCAACCTCCCCAACCCAATTATCCAACACAAGTTTCAGTCTCTCGCTTCCCGTAGCCTTATACGCATCTTCAAAAGCCTCTTTGCTAATATCAAAAGGCTTCGCTGTAACATTAGGCACGTAGCGACCAATCAGCTTCTCAGGATCCATCCAGTCCTTGCGGATGTTCTGCTCAAGCACTTCCCTAAACGCTGCGAGGTTGGGTCGCAGGAAAGACGAGTGAAAAGGCACGTCGATTCCAGCAAGGGGAATTGTAGCCTTGCCGCGGTCGAGGGAGATGGTGGTTGCGTCCGAGTTCGCTAGGCTGGCGACGTGGCGGGTGATGAGCGAGTCGAGGGTTGGCGGCGGCGTGGTGTTTGCAGAAAGGTCGTTGCAAACAAGTGTGAGGGCTTGCATATTTCGCAGCGTGCCGGCGCAGACGTATTGCTTGTCTTGGACGTTGTAGTTCACGATCTCAAGGAGCGAGCCAGACTCTTTGGCGATCGCTTTCACGGTGGCTTCGAGCTTGTCGACGTTGAAGCCCTTTGTTACGCGTGAAGGGTCGACGGCCATCATACCAAACTCGCTGCGCCCTTCATCGTCACGCTCAACAGCAACCTGCATGCTTAGGCCGCGGTAGAAGACGATGGACAGGATTTGCTCAAGTGGCATCATGTCCGCGATGGCGCAGAGAGCAGCGTACTCTCCGAGCGAGTGGCCAGCATACTTGCTCTTATCCGACACAAGTCCGCGATCTGCCATGTCTTCGAAGGCAGCCTTTTCTGTGACGGTCAGCGCGGGCTGAGCGAACTCGGTCGAGAACAAAAGACCCTTGGGATGACGGTAGGTATAGCTCGGAGTCGTGGAAGTGATATCAAAGAAGCGCTTGGTCTCCCTAACACCCGTCTTGCTGATAGCCTCGTATGTCATGCGCATGTAGTTCTGACGGATAGCAGCACCACGCTTACCACCGAAATGGACGGTGAGGGCTTTCGGGTTCTTGCGGACAACATCAGAGATGCGGAACCCTTTTGTCTTGTTAGTATATATCTGTCGAATAGCGTCAATGGTGGAAGACTTACCGTATGTCTCATCAAAGTGCTTGTCAGCACGATCCCAGACCTCACGCGCAGCAGGCGATGTCTCGTACAGATCCATGCCCATGCCCATCTCCTGGCTTCCCTGGCCGGTGAAGATGTATGCTGTCTCAATAGGCTCGATCTCGCACTCTCCAACAAAGACATTTTCTTGACTTGCTGCATTGCGCGCCTCAATCTTGATGATCTTGTTTCCGCCAAGCATGGCTACATGGTCAAGGTGCACTTCGATACTGTCGCCACCTCGGATCATGCCAACAAACCTAGCCGAGAAATTGCGCATAGATCCCAGATCATTCTCAGCGCAGCGCATTTCGGCGATGGAGCGGATGATTGCTGAAGTGTGCATGCCATGCGTGATGGGACCCGGGAGGCCGGCATACTTGGCAAAGGCAGGCGAGACGTGGATGGGATTATAGTCTAGACTAATCCTTGAGTACTCGGCGTTGCTTGCAGGGGCAGAGAAGGTGAAGCCGTCTTCGGCATTATCGAGGCAGACTGGACGCTCAAGCGGCACACGCTTGCTGGCGATTTTACCGTGGCGCTCGAGGTATCCCAGCACTGGATTGGTCGTGGAGTTGGTCGTAGACGCAGAGAGCGAGTCATAGTGAACAGTCGCAATTTCATCCATGCCCTTCATGCCCTTGGAAGTCGCGAAGACCTTACCAATTGTGCGAAGGCGGGAGTATACACCCTTGGCCTTGAATGTTGAATGAGTATCAAGCTCGAAGAACAGTGTCTTCTCGGCTAGCTCTTCGACTTCCACAGACTCGTTCCAGGTGATCCATTCTTTTGACAGAAGGAGGTTAGCCAAGCTTGGTGATGAAAACTTGACTTCTCGAAGATCTTCCTTTTTGTTTGTAAAGCAATCGGAAAAGTCGGTGTAAGTGCCACGGTAGAAGAACTCGGATATAACATCCATGACTGGCACATGGTTCCTGCTGATAGTCGCGCAAACCTCGACAGTCTTGCCAGTATCCGATATGGTAATGGAAGTGGTTCGCGCAAAGCTTTCTGTCTTTTCGCCGACCTTCAAGGGCGAGGCTCCAGGGTGCATCCGAAATTTGTTGGACAAGTGTACTAGCTTGAGGAGATCAGCATGAACCAGAAGAAGGGCCTTCATAATAGCCTTCCAGCCTACGACGATGGCGAAGTCCATGGGCACTAATCCCTCTTTGTCCGCGCGTCGCATGCCGCCACCAATGGTTGCCATGAATTTATCGACCATGTCCGATGTGATCGTGAGCTCGCCACCGTTAGCCTTGTAAGACTGTCGACCACTGGGTAGGACAGGAGTCTTGTAAGTCTTCCCGACCCAAAGCTTCTTATAGAAATCGACGATCCTGTCTGTACGTCCCTCAATGTCTTCATGCAGTAGTGCATGAGGCGTCTCAGGATGGTATGAGAAGCGGAATTCCAATGGCAGTGGCTCGCTTCCAGCGTTGAGGTAGCAGTACATGCGGAGAATGATCTTGTTGCCAGGCTCGGTCGCAATCGAGAGATCAGTCTGAACTGTACCGTCGCTGCTCATGGTGATAGAGACATAGTTGTGACGAAGCTTGTCCGTGATCATGACGGAGAGATTGTGCGCGGGTGAAAACGCTTGTCTGATCGGGTTCGGAATCATACTCTGTCCACTCATTACACTCTTGCTCTTGAAGAGAGCATAGCGCCAAGAGAGCTTCTTTCCAGCAAGAAGGTCAAACCACTCGTCGGGCGAAGGCAGCTCGCTGAGCTCAGCAGGGATCTTGAATGTAGTCGCGTTTGGCTCGAGGACAATTGACAAACCTTGCTGGCGAGCAGACTTATGGGTAGCTTGATGACCGAAGAATTCGACAGTGGGTATGGCCTTCACGTCGCCGCCGTATATCTGCTGAAGGATGCAGTCAAGATGGCTCTCGTTGATTCGATCCAAGATTACCTTCACCGGCTCGTTGATGTTCTGCGGAGTCGCATATCTGACGGCAACAGGACCTTGTAGGATACAGGTTCGCTGCACATCCTCATCAACGACGGCATCAACGAACTCTGATTGCCAAAGTGAGTCTTTCTTGAACCATGTCTCGAAGTTGGCATCGAGAATAGGAATTGAAAGGTACTGGCTTTTGTCCTGGGCGGCGGCAGATGGCAAGAAAGTAGTCCTGGATCTTCCTGGTTGATAAGCTGGGGTCTTGCTGGTCCTGATAAGCGTACCCGAGGGTGGCGCCAATGCTTCGAATGGCTCGTCAAAATCAGCGTAGCTGGTAAAGATGGGCTGTGTCAACTCCGCATTCGAGAGAGGCAAACGCTCTTCTATGCGACGGACAAAATCTCCAAAGATGCGGATGTAAGATGGATCAATCCACTGCGAGCGCTTGTTGAGGTACAGTAGTCCGACCATGCGACGAGCAACATCTTGATAGGTCATATCTTTGAGATCAACAGCCTTTCCAAGGGCGAAATCGTAGCCGAACCAGACTTTCTGGTAGTCTTTGTTGAGGCGTTCTATGATGTGGCTCTTCTGCTTCTGAAGTTCAGCTACCTGTTTGTTCCTCGGAAGCGAAAATATGTTTTTGTCCATTTCAGCCCAAAGCTTGACGCCGCGAGTAGCGATCTTGTGGATAGGTTGACCCATCTCCGACTTGACAGTGATGATGCCAGCACATTTTTGCCACATGCTGTCTTCAACTCCTTGGCAGGCAGCAATTGCTTGTTTTGCTTGAAGCGAGGTATGCGCCTCCTTGGCGACCATCATGCGCGAGCCGAACAGAATGCCATCGAAAGGCATAGGTGGCTGGTTGTACTTAGCAGCCCACGAGCCGGTAAGATATGGATAGGTATCATCAGCTCCACCGAATCCTGAACCGCCCACAAGTATGATGTTACGGCAACGCCTAATGGCAGCGTATGTTTGAAGTATGGGTGCATGAAAATCTTCGGTCGAATGATGACCGCCTCCTCGACCTCCAGTCCACTGCAACATGATGGGAAAGTTGGGATGTTCTTTGGCAACGCGGATGACGGACTGGATAGCCTCGACGTTTTCCAGGTTTGAACGAGATGTGCTTGATGCCGAGATCCGTGATGTAGTTTGTAGCGACTTCGATAGACGGTACACCAGCACCAAAGGTGATCCCATCAATCAGTGTGCCTTGTTGTATCATTTTCTTGATCAAGGGAATCTGCCATCCGATCTGTCGAGGCGCAGAGTAGATCAGATTAATTGTAATGCCCTTGCCGGCAGGAATAAGTTGCTCAATGGTGTGAATTGCTTTCACGAGAAGTTCCTCTTTAGGATAGCCACCAGCAGCCAGTTCGCAGTGGTATCCGGCGTTGATGACGGCAGCAACAAAATCGGGGTGAACGGTTGTCGGTGTCATTCCAGCAACCATTAGAGGTGGTGTTCCGAGAAGCTGGCTCATCTTGGTGCTGACTATCGTTCGCCCGGATGCATCAGTCAATAAGGAGGGCTCAAAATCGCGCAGCCAGTCCGCTGATCTCTGGTTTGAATCTGCAGACGGCGCATCGAAGAGATCTGGCTTGTAGCCCACATGAGGCATGTTGCCTTGTAAGGGACCAGCAAGAATGACGCGAGTGCCAGTACCTTCCTTAGACCGATGCAGCAGCGTACCAACGCCGCTGGTCTCGCCCGGACCGAAATCTATTATGCATGATCGGGTAGGGAAAGTGGTAGCGGCAGGCCAGTCCACCATTTCTGTTGTGATGGCCGACGTGAGGATCGGGAAAAGCGCCTCCTCTTCCACTTCGCGCAGGTCACGACCAGTTTTGCTGTCGTAAACGCTGATTAAGAGATCGGAAGGCTTGATAATGATGTTGTGACGCACCATATCTTCCACAATGATTTCGCGAGTGTCGGCTGGATATCGTTAGCTTGCGCAGTAACTACGAGCGTCACCTCGAACTTACCGAGATAGAATGTGTGAAATGGCGCACTGATGGGCAGGTAGCGAGTTTCCAAGATCTTCCCGCTGAGCGGCTTGTTCTTTTGCTGTGACTTCTTCACATCTTCCAACCAGGACACGAAGCTCTTCAGTGACTCTGGCGGGCCACCGCACACGATGTTGTCCGGTCCATTGACAAGCGCAACTGCGACATGCTGGTATCGAGGCAAATGGTGGTTGAAAGCATTCACCTGCTTCTCCAGCTCTGCGCGTGGAAGGTGCTTGATGTTGATCATGGGCGTCGGCTCTTCCACAGACTCAGCATCGTCCTGGACCATCTTTTGCCATGAAGTCTTATGTGGAAACTGCTGCTGAGAACGACATCCGGTAAAGAACAGGGCAACGAGACATGCTCGAAACGTGCCCTCGAAGTCATCCCAGGTCCTACATGTAGCTAAACCTGCAGCCACGATGATGCCCTGGCTGTGTCCAGTCGAGCCCTGCAAGTTCTCGATAACGTCTCCGGGTGTCAAGCCCCAGACCTTGCAAGCGATATAGAAGCTGGCAAGCTGTCCAAGTGCAATCAGTGGGAAGCTCACGGGTGCTGAAAGTAGATAATCCGAGTCCGGTGTAGTCTCAGGCTTTTTCAGCCACTTGGCGAAGTCCAGGCCGAGTGGGTATTGATCGATCACTGTATCTTCGCCTAGGAGTTGCTCGAATATCATGCTGCCGAAATCGATGATGTCGTCCAACAAGCACCCGTATGTCGCATATAGACCTCGTAGCTCCGTGAAATAATCCTGGGTGTTGCCTTGGCCACCGAATACCCTATGCTTGTCAGCGTTTATCCTATCTGGAACGCAAAGGATACACACGTGTAAGTCGGTACTCGCTCGCTCGGGTGCGAAGCTGCGAAAATATGTGGTATTCTGCCGCTTAGTGGTCGCTGCATCAAATGCAAAGCCTCATAGTAGCACTTGATGATGTCCTGTTTGCTCCTCAATTCGGCATCTTCTTGTTCAGCAGCCCTCAGATGAATGTCCTTTCCCTGTAAGTATTCGCTTGAAAGCTTCTCCACAATCTTCGAAAACAGCTCCGAGGACATACTTGTCGCTCGATCCTGTCTGCCGGCGACGTGTCGTAAGAATTGCACGAGCAAATGCAGGTCCGAACATGGCTCTTGAACATTTTTTTCTGTGTATGAAGATAGAAAATCGTTACGCATGCGACATGCGAATAGCCGTAGATGCTCCTTCACAGGTAGCACGAAACTCTTGCCGCCATGTGCGCACTCAACAGAGTACTCCTCCTCCTGCTCGACATTCAGTCGCGACGTTGCAAAACCGAAAGTATCCATGACTGCGAGCGTGGTGGAAAATGGTGCTTGATGGTGAGTATATGATGTGACAGGAGCGCCTGGTGCGATAGAATTACTAGGATGGGTATCAAACGAACGGAACTCTACAAAGACACAAAAGATAGGCGCGATTGTGAGTGAGCGCAAGGCAAGAAAAGTATCGCCGATATTCAAAATCTAGAGCTCGAGAGGGAAAGGTAAGGTGAAATACAGTTGTCCATGCTCAGGCCTCACAGCTGTCGCAGGCGTCTTCCACGTTCCCGACGCCGTGCCACCCGCTCGTGTTGGCCGGCTGTCATCGTGCTTACTTCGGCCTCAATGTAGCAAGCAAACAGATGCGATACTTAGTGAGGCACAGTCCCGTTCCCCGGTGATGGCGTTTGGTGGTGATGCCAAGTGGTGAAAGGACCCAGCGGTCGCGTCGCGGGAAAGGACGCTCCGCGCTAACCCGATGAAGCCCGACACTAATGGTGCACGTTCACGACTGTTACTCCGAGACACACCAGACCAGCGTGGCGCGTGCATCCTTCCCGTCCATCACATAACAATCTGGTTGGTGCCAAGATATGGATGGGTCATAATGCGAGTCGTTGGTACCATACAAGTTCCCAGGTGGATTATTTATTAAGGCTTCAATCACCACCGACACGGCCCCCACCCCTCCATGAACCCCGATGCCTTGGCAGAAGCTTTCAACGTTGAGCACTGCAAATACACACACACGGTTGTCACTAGTACTGATTGTATCAACAAAGACATTCCCCAAGTCTCTCGTCCTGGAGAAAGACATTTTGGGGGTAGAGGAAGTCGCCGCGATCGCTAGATCGAGGAGTTCAAGTATAAACTGTTGAGTGGAGCATGGTCAATTATAGGTACTAAACAATAGATCTCAACAGTGCGTTGCTTTATATACAAAAATGAACGCATTATTACGAGCCTAAAACCTTCTATGTCTAAAAGTAAAATGAAACTAAACACGGGACGCAATGAGGCAGTAATGCCTTGCAAAGTACATGAAAGGAAGAAAAGGTGTTGTATGTACAAAAAAAAACTGAAAGATCTCAATCCCAACCTCACAGCTCCATATCCATCGGAAGCCTGGCATCAGGGTTCGTGAGGAACTCGGTCTCCATCTCTTTGCCGTAAGGCGGGTTATCCTTGGCTTGGAACATACTATTCGTCATCATCGACTTGTGGAAGTGATGATATGCCTTGTCCTGCCTCTTGCGAACCTTGTCTTGATACGTCGCGTATGCTTCTTTGCCCGCAGCTGCGAACAGGTACTTGGGGTGAATGCCTATGGCTTGTGCACCCTTTTGGCCGAAGCCAAATGAGCTAACAATGAAGGCCTTGACTTCCTGCGACGTGTGGATGGTCTCGCTAGGGAAAGCAATGTGGTCGAACTTCTCGAGCTCGATGTCGATGTTGTCTGCATTGCGGTTGCCTGGAATCAAGCCGGAGTCCATGATTTGTAGGGCTCCGTTGAGCATCCATGCAGCCGCCGCGCCCTTAGGATGGCCAGTGAGGTGCTTCTGAAAGACAGCGAAGACCGGGTTGCCCTTGGAACGACCCAGTTGGTTCATCTGCTCCTGAATGACACCGCACTCATTCAGCTCATTCTTTACAGTCGATGTTCCATGACAAGATGCAACTGAGACGTCGTCAATCGTGAGACCCCATGTCGCAAGTGCACCGCGCATTGGTGAGATCTTCGAATCTCGCTTCCAGAATTCATTTCCATAGCTGTTGAGCACATCCGAACGTTGCTTCTTAGTCTCGGTGAGCACGGCGTCTAGGCGATGTTGACGATAAGCATCGATGTCGAAATCGACTGAGCCAGCTTTATACCCCGCCAGCTCCTCGTTGAGATACGCGATCTCAGATTGCTCGTTCTCCAAGATCTGAGTCATGCGAAGCTCAATTTGGCGCTTGCGATAACTGATGTTCAGCAGCGGTGAATCGAAGTTGCCTTTAGATGCTCCACTGAAACTGATTGTTCCCCGACCAGGTGCTGGAAGTGATCGGCCTGCTTTGTCACTCGCAGTACGCGTCAAGGCTATGATTCCGTGAATAGGCAAGCCCATCTCCAGAGCGAGCTTCGCGCTTGTCAGAAGCTGAATACCGCAACCTTCAGACTCAACAAACCCGGCACGAGTTGTAGTAGCAGGCCGAGACATCTCCGCAGCTGTGCGGCCCCGAGCAAAGTCTTCGTCAGTGTTGATCGTTGCCTTCATGTTAGCAAATTCGTAGGCTACATCTTTAGCGAGATAGTCGTAGCCGCCAACAAAGACAGCCTTGGCCTTGCCACTAGATATGACCTCAACACCAACATCGAGGGACTCCAGTGCGGTAGCACACGCGCCGACGGGCGTGATGTTAGGTCCACAAGATGAGAGCAACAACATATTGATCCATGCACTACCGGTGTTGATGAAAGACTCAGCTAGGACATCGTTCTGCACCGCCTTGTCCATGAACCTCTCCTTGTATATGCCCTGCAGGGATGCGGCACCACCAAAGCCAGATCCGACACACACGCCAAGCTGCGAGACGTGAATGTATTTATAGAACTCGTAC
Source organism: Parastagonospora nodorum SN15 (assembly GCF_000146915.1). Classification (NCBI taxonomy): domain Eukaryota; kingdom Fungi; phylum Ascomycota; class Dothideomycetes; order Pleosporales; family Phaeosphaeriaceae; genus Parastagonospora; species Parastagonospora nodorum. The sequence goes on along the minus strand of NW_001884562.1, from coordinate 242,258 downwards.
GGATCTGTGATGCCAGCCGAGAGGAGAGTTTCGGCGGTGCAAACCAATGCGTACAAAGTTGCCGGATCAACTTGGTTGACAATATCCTCGGCAATACCGTAAACGCGAGGGTCCCAGCCAGTTGGAACTTGACCACCAACGGTCCGGTCGAAGGCCAGAGACTTTGGCACCAAGAGGCGAGCTCCCTTATGCAGAGTGACAATGCAAGTGTCACCTCCCGCGGCAGGCTTAACGGTGACTTTGTTGCCATTCTCACGAAGCAGATCGGCAGCGGTTTCTTTGGAGACCTCGAAAGGTGCAAAGTCATGCTGTAGGTCGATCTCATGAAGGACTTGTCTAGCCGCTGGATCAGGGCCGTCGAGCGCACGTGCATCTAGGATTCGAATTCCGCTATGCTTCAAGATGTGTTCCTCATATTTCTGTTTGATTTCGTCGTCATTAACGGGTTTCTTCGTGCCCTTTTCAACCCAGCCACTATAGGGCTGCCCTTCACCGGTCTGGTATTCAATGAGTCCCATCATCCAGGCCATCTCGATGAAGCCTTCCAATGTGAGTTGGCCGAAAGACTCCATCTGCCAGCGGGTGCGAGAGCTGCCGTGAGGGCCAACCTCGCCAAAGCCAGTGACAACCACGACCTTGTCAAGATCAATCATGCCTTCCAAAGATGATATATGCTCGATTTCAGAACTGTAGTCGGCAAGTCGGGGAAATTCGAACTTGATGTTGGCGCGCTTCTTGAACGGAGCAAGAGTGGTGGGCTTCGCATTGACGAGTGGCATGTCAAACTCAGCTTGCTGCTCTTTGACGAGAGCACGGCGACTAGAACTGATGTCTGACAGCTCCTTACGGATGTCAGCAATCTGCTCTTTGAGATTTGGTACTGCGCTCATCCCGCCGCTCAAGTCAGCAAGGATAGGTTCTTCATGAGTGAATTCCAAGACCGGCGAAACCATCAAGCCCATAATGTTGATAGCCATCTCGTCCTGAGAGAAGGTCTTCAGTCCTAGCGCCTCGACACCTTCAGCGACCATGTTGTTGTCGTTCATGAGGCCAGTGCCGCGCGTCCAGCCGATGATGGCGCCACACACTGAGAGGTACTCGGACCAGTCTTCCGTGTGCCACTTGTTCAGGAGACCTTCAAGACCAAGCTTCGACTCGGAGTAGAGGCCATCCCCACCGAAGACGCCATGATTGGGCGACAATGGTAATATCACTTGAGCTGGTCGAGTAGTGATGTGGCGAGCTTCCTTTGCCTTCTTGACGGCGCCAAGCAAGCGAAGGGTGTTCGTGAGCATCATGCGGTGCGCCAACTCTGATTTAGGACCCAGCTCAATGCCGTTGGCAGTCTCAGAAATAGCCGCAAATGGAATGATGTGGTCCAAATCCCATTCGCCATCTGCAAGGCTGTAGATGTACTCTATCACTGCTTCGGTATCTTGGTGGCTACCTGCATTGTATGGAACGACCATGAGACAAGAAGTCTTGGAACCATACATGCGGAATAGCTGCTGATAGAACTTGGTCGCTTTAGCATAGGAGCTTGTAGTGACAATGACTCTGGCACCTCCGGACAACAGTCCCTTTACAATGTTCGCGCCAATGGAACCCTTTCCGGCGCCGGTGACGAGGACTGACTTTCCCTGGAAGGCAAGACCTGACGAGGTCGCTTGGTCAAGCACATCAGCATATTGAGTACTGAGGTCTTCTGCATCATTCCAGAATCCAGCTGCTTTTTGCTGTATCTTGGGGTAGTATGTACCGCGAGAGGGCGCGGTCCCTGAGATTGATACTGCGTCAGATTCGGGTGACCTGCATGAAGGACTCATGGACAGGTCAGGAGTCAGCGATGGGGTGGGAGGCATGAATCCGAGGCCTCTCTGGGTCGGTAGTGGCCCCTTGCCGTTCATCGAGATAATGCCATCCTCGAAATCCTTGCTCTTGGTAAGTACACCTCCAGAAGCACGGGCGACCCTTTGTACACGCGCGATGGATGCCTCGGTGAAGTTGATGGAGCCTTTAGCATCGATAGTTGTACGAGGAGCCGTAATCTGGCTATCGGCCACGTATGTAGGCGCTTGTCTCAAGGCGGCGGTGCAGTCTTGGAGAAGATCCTCGAACCAAAGCTCGGTGGCAATGGAGCGTGCTGACTGCGTCTTCATATCTTGAATCATATGCATTAGGACATTGGTCAAGCGCTTGCTAGATCGATTGAGGAGATGATGGCGTCTTCGCGTTACGTCGTCCGATTCGAGATGCAAATACCCCTGGCGGATGCCGTGGTAGATTTTGAAGACATCCTGTAGAGCCCAGTTCCAGAAGGAATCGTACACTCGGGCCTTCCTCTTGTCGAAGTATGGTTTAATGCCATTAGCATATTCGTTCCCATGCTCAAGGTTCCATAGATCGAGTTCATTTTGCATACTCTGCATGTCGCTCTTTAGCTGGGCAACTTCCTCAGCTGCAGCGTTGTTGTCCTCCCCAAGATGGCGCGCATACGCTTCGTAAACTTCACGATGGAAGTAATCGGAGCGTTTATTTAGCGCGTCTAAAGCCTTCGAGTCGACTGCGACAGCAACAGCTGCGGATCCAGGTGCGCCAACAGAGGTGTTATTGAGCTCGAGTCCGGCGGCAGTTACATAAGAATTTACTATGCCTGACCAGAAGGTCTTAGCATCTGCTTCGGATCCCAAGCGGGCTGCTGGTGGACTTTGCAGTGCCATAAGCAGGATCGAGTCTTGTCTGCCTGGGCCAAACCCATAGTCGCTCTGCAGCATCTCACGGACTTTGAAGCCTCCAGGCATCTTCGAACCTGTGAATTTCTCCACTAGAGACTTGGTACGCTTACCCAGTGAGCCTGAGAAGCTCTTCTGGAGGATAGAGGCAAGCTCCCCCAGCGGCAATTCTTCTGCACCATCTGGCGCTGAGCCGAATTCAGCATCAAGATCTCCTGTAATCTCATTCTGGAGAGTTGAGCGCCCTCCAGCTGTGAAGTGTTAGCCACAATGTCTAGTGGCGTCGTTACGCGTTACTACTTACAGAGAGCCTTGACGGACTGGTCGAACGCGACATCCTTCGCAGGCTTCTTCAACGCAATCGAAACGATGGTACGAATGATTTCGCCCGTCTGAACAGGCGCGTCTTCAATGGGTCCGGCGGAGATGGGGGCGGGTGCAGGGCTGGCGGCTTGCTGTGGCGCGACTACTGGGGCGGCCTCGCTTGGAGCGGGGCTCGCCGCTGCTTCCTTCTTCGGCGATACCTTCACTTCTTTCTCCTGGCCAACGTAATACACTTCATCGCGATTCTTCTTTAGACTCAAGAAGTCGCGTGTCACCGAGTTCGCAGTATCGTATGGTCGATACACGAGGTCTCTTGTGCGCTTCATCATCGTCGTCAATGTCTCCGCTGGCCCGATCTCCACCGTCTTTCGTGTTCGGAACCCGGAGAGAAGCAGATCTTGTGTTTCCGTCCATCTCACCGGCGAGCAGAATTGGTGTCTATGAAGAGTCAGCTAAACCCAGATACCACAGAAAAGAGAACAGGCATACGCGAGAAGCTCGATGAGAAGTGTATGGCATAACTCTTGCCGCTTTGAAAAATTCTCGTATGTGTCAGTCATGTTTGCTGGACTTTGACTAATAGCGCAAAGCAGCAGTGATGATATAGGTGAGCTTGGGCAACTAGTGGTCGTTTGCGTGGTGTATTGAGCGACAAAGATCGGCAGAAGAGCACACTGGAATTCTATTGTGGACTTTTGGAGTTCTCGAGGAAGATATCTCTTCTCTCACAATCCCGAGCTGGCACGCTTGGACTCCACGATGAGCGCGTTTGTAGTGGTGGTCTAATCTCAGCGCTCCCAGGCTAGCCCCATTAGGTCACTATGCTTCTCCCACCCCCGAATTCCGCCGCCGCTGATTTCGACCGCTTGGCTCCGCTACGAGTCGACCACTGGATACGATCTGAAACTCGCTAGGACCCTATGATCTCACCAAGTCCGACCTCCAAGGATGGCGCACTCACCGGGCAAACCAAACTCGGGTGTTCCTGCGTCTCGCACGTGCACTTTACAGCATCGCTCTAACCTTTGGACCTCAATCACGTTGACAGACTGCAATACTGGCCCGATTCATGCATTGTAGCTGTCCAGTCCTCTACAAGTGCTACCTAAGCGTTGGAGATGCACCGTCACATCATACATAGATCACGATCGGTCCGTTATGAGCGATATCACCTACAAAAAACCGATCGATGTACCTCAAGGGCGTGGCTTTCAACATGGAGTGAAATTCTGGGACTACATGTGTGTAGACGCTAACACATCTGGAATGGTCGAAGGCTGGGCTGTTGAGTCGAGAGGAGCGGTCTGTGCTGTGCGACTCCGCACAGAACTATTACAGCCTACACTACGGACTTTGCATGGTATGGAGCATAGTGACGGTGCTACCTCCATACGGTAATGATAGCCGCTCAGCTCAGCTGATAGCTGTCAAACACGAATCGCACAGCTCAATTGTCCGTTCAACTTTGCACATCGTGGCTCAATTTCAGACAACTGTGCAGTATCGACTAGTAAAGAAACCAGGAGGCGCATGATCGGGCTATGTAGTTTTCCCTGTGTATATCCTACAGCCAGAAAGCATATATCGTGGAGAACATCATAACAGGCTTCCTTGGTAATCAGCGCCTTTACATTTTCGTCCTCTTCATACAGTTTGTTTGTTCTAGCTCATACCATCTCGATCCAATGTCGACCACCCTCGAGTTCGGGACACCTGTTCCTGGCATACTATCATTGCGGAACATTGCCTCAGTAGTCGAGCGATTCTCAACTGTGCGCAGTCTGAAGCTTCCATTAGCAATCTTTGGCACCGGTCTACTTTCTTATATTATCTGCAATATTATTTACAATGTCTACTTTCATCCTTACGCCAGATATCCGGGCCCATATCTGGCTAAGTTCACCGACTTGTATGCAGGCTATCATGCATGGAAGGGTGACATTCATCTGGACATGTGGCGATGCCATCAAGTCTACGGCGACAAAGTACGATATGCTCCCAATCGCCTCAATATCAATACAGTCATGGGTTTAAAAAGTATGCAGAACATCTGTTCACTTCTCGAACTCATGCTGATGCCTACATAGATATCTACAAAGACGGGAAGCCCTATCTTAAGAGCAAGAATTATGCCGCAATGGTTCATCAGGCAACCAATACTCTCACTGTCCGCGACCGAAAAGACCATGGTCGCCGCAGACGTGTCATCCAGCAGGGTTTGTCAGACTCTACCCTTCGCGCCTTCGAGCCTTATATGTACGAGATCATCAATCGATTTTGTGACCGTATGATCCAGACCGTCGAAGAAGAACACCAAGCCAGGGAATGCGGGCAATCGCACAATGCTCTTGAGAACCAGAAATGGAATACCTCACGAAACATGTCAGAGTGGTGTAACTACCTAGCGTTCGATCTCATGGCTACCTTCATCTTTAGCGGCAAGTACAATATGCTCGAGCGTGAACAGTACCGCTATGTTGTACAATGCATCGAGCAGTCAAACATTCGCGTCTCTTCGATCCTTCAAGCACCCATCCTTAAGGCGTTCCGCATAGACAAGATCCTTTTCCCTCGCGCCATTGTAGCGCGCAATATGTTCCTCGGCTTCGTCGGAAAGCTCCTTCGCGACACAAAGAAGAACGACCGCAGCCAGCGCAAGGATCTATTTGAGATGCTGTCACACGCAAAGGACCCCGAGTCTGGCAATGGCTTCACACCCGAAGAGATTGTTGCGGAGAGTGTCACCCTTGTTGTCGCCGGTGCCGACACATCCGCCACGGCCATGGCAGCCATCTTCTTCTATCTCTCTCGCAATCCCGACGCGTACGCTCGTGCCGCAGCTGAAGTCCGCTCTACATTCGACTCCGTGGAAGACATCCAAGGCGGTGCAAAATTGAACAGTTGTCGCTACCTCCGCGCGTGCATTGACGAAGCTATGCGCATGTCTCCTTCCGTCGGCCAAACACTTGCGCGCGAGGTACCGGTAGGGGGAGCTGTTGTCGACGGCGACTTCATTCCCGGCGGTTGTGACGTCGGCGTGCCAATATACGCCATCCACCACAAGGAAGACATCTACTCTGATCCCTTCAACTACAACCCAGAGCGATGGATGGTTGAGAAAGAAGGTGCCAGCCAGCAAGTCTCCGACATGTATGCTGCGTACAACCCTTTCTCCGTTGGTCCGCGCTCGTGCATGGGTAAGGGTGTTGCGCTCGTTGAGATGATGGCCACTTTCGCCGTAGTACTGTTCAGAATGGACTTCAAGATGGCAGACACGGACACCGCAGGTGGAAAGCCTGGGAGCGTTTATGGAAGGCATAGGGCAAGCGAGTATCAGCTCAGGGATCACATCACTTCAGCAAAAGAGGGCCCGATGTTGAGGTTCAGGCCGAGAATCGTAAAGCCAGCTGTTGCATAACTTGTTGGGCTTAATTCGAACGCTTTCTCCCATATGGTCATCACTTAGATTTTCTTTCCAATGTACATATCCATAGACACTTTGCATAGAGCGGCTTGGCGCATTCAAAATATTTTTGTTGATTAAACGATGTTCTGTGAACATGTAAATGCCTTCCGCTTGACTATGAACATGTACGTGGATTTTCCCCATGATTCGGAATAACGACTTCAACAAACAGCGATGACAATCTATTTCGTCTCAACAGTATGATTTCACCGTCACCAATGACATGCTGGCAAACTAAGCAGGATGCTCTAGCCCGATTGAGAGTAGCGCGAGGTTACGTCAACATTGGTCATCATGCTCGGGGAACGTTGACACGAGACGAACCCCGACTTGCTTCCACCCAACCGACCGCTACTTCCATCCCAGCTGCAACACCTGTTTTCTCCTAGGATTGGTAGCGTATCCCATATAGGACCTGCGTTCGGTCGGATTACAGGCGGTCCGATACTGCGCAGATAGCTGTTCCGGCAGAAACCGCGTCGCAGCATCAGCATCAGCATCAGCATCACCCGAACCATGTCAGGAGTGATCCACTTGATAGCCAGGGCCCCATAGATCTCCAGCTGGCCGCATCGGACCCCGAACAAGTGTTCTAGCGCGAAAGTTAGTTTGAACCCGGTCAATCCCGCAGTTGTGGTCTCTCACGGGTATCGTTTCCAGATGTACGGAATTTGGCACGAGCCCGCCACCTGGTATCCTTGCAAGCACATGGCAGCAGGGCTCGTGCTCTGGTTCTCATAGTCGCTGGTCATTTCACCGACGCTAAGGCAAAGCGGGTCAATGTGTGGCTCAGTCTGCCTTCGGGGATCGTTTCAACTGTGGCTGTCGGACCAACTGCACAGTTGCTCCTCCGAAGAAGTTTGGACTGCCATGCTCACACCTCAGTTGCTGCCATGCTGTACCAACACGTAAAGTCCGCTACTGTGCAATGCCGCATGCCAAACTGGGACCGAGTGTCATCAAAGATGAGTTCGAAAGTATAGCACCGGCACTGCCAAGCCAGCTGTTTCCTGGCTTAGCTGAGCCTTCTTCGGGTACACTGATGGTACGAATGACGGTACATGTTCCACGCAGTTGGTGTCAAAAGTACTCCATGACCCTTTCCTTGCATTCGGTCCCTTTTCGCTCTTTTACATGTTGAACTCATCTCAGGTTACACAACTTGTTTGGGCTACCCCGGCCAACAACATGTCACATTCATTTCGTTTCCTTGATATCAAGAATCATAAAAATCAGTGCACGATAGAGACACAACAGCAGTTTGGACCAACTAATGCATACTGCCATGGGGGGTTTGACTTCACACTGTTCTTCGAGGAGACTTTCCTCTCGATAGTGCCTTTCGCTTTCGTACTTCCGTTTCTCATCGTTAGGCTATATCGAACAAACAAGACATCGATCATTGTTGATGGAGGACGATGGCACTTCGCAAAGCAGGTATGTATCGTTCGCCTGCTCATTGTCTGTTTCATCACTCATCATCTCGTGCAGGCACTTTACATTCTCTATGGCGCGATACAGGTCCTCATGCTAGGCGCTATTGCTATGCCCGACACCATCAAGACGAACACCACCATCGCTAGTGCCGTTACCACACTTTTCGCGACCTTCGTTCTTGCCGTCACGTCGAACTTCGAGCACTACCGAAATGCGCGACCATCCTCTCCAATCGGTATATATCTGGTGGTTACGTGGGTCTTTGATGTCGCTAAAGTGCGATCACTCATTGCAATCGAACACGGAAAGCCATTAGCTTACATGCAAGCCGTATCGGCTGGTGTGAAGCTATGCCTCGTCTTGCTTGAGTTAAAAGAAAAGCGCGCTTGGCTAATAGACCCCAAAGCATTTCCCGCGCCAGAGTCGACGGCGAACTTCTTCAACCGTCTGACGTTTTTCTGGGTCAATCCACTACTTCTAAAGGGCTACAACAAGCCTCTCAACGAGAGTGATCTGTTCGAAGTCCAAGAACAGATTGTAGGCGAGAAGAACTTGCTCGCCTTCGCCGAAAGATGGGAGAAGTGTAGGTTGACGTTGCACTTCCATGAGTAAGATGCATTACTGACTGCTCACAGACCCGTACAAGGACAGGCCAAATGCCCTGTTCAAACTCGCTTTTCGACACCATTGGCGAAGTTTTTCCTCGATCATACTGCCTCGCATATGTTTCAGCGCATTCAATTTCAGTCAACCATTCCTCTTACAGCGTACTCTTAGATATCTGACGACATATGACTATGCCAATCGTCCAGCCATAGGGAACGGACTCATCGCGTCTTACGTCCTTGTCTACTTCGGCTTCGGCCTTACGAATTCGATGCATCAGCACCGTAATTATCGAAGTATCTCAAAGCTTCGCGGCTCGCTTATTGGCGTTATCTATAAGGAGACCCTTGGTATGAGTACGTCCGCGCTTGCCGAGTCTGAGGCAGTGACCTTGATGAACGCCGACGTTGAACGTATCACGGTCGGTCTACGCCAATCGCAAGAGCTCTGGGCAAGCTTGTACGAAATTGCCCTAGCAGTCTATCTCCTGTATGAACAGATAAGCTGGGCTGCTCTCACGCCGCTCGGTGTCATCTTTCTTTGCACGGGTATCGCCATCGCGTCTTCGCCCAAACTGGCCTCCTCGCAGAAGACGTGGCTTGATAAGATTCAGGCTCGTGTAGATTCGACTGCTTCGATGCTGGGTGCAATGAAGGCTGTGAAGATGACTGGACTTACACCAGACCTTGGAAAGAAGATTCACGATCTCCGAGAGGATGAGATCCGCACTGCCAGGACGTTCCGTGGAATGCTAGTTAAGATTACAGCTTGCTGTGAGTACTTGATCTTAAGGCTTTGAATGCTAAAGTGCTGACGAGATATAGCGTATGCAAGCACTTCATTTAGTCCCGTCATTGCATTGGGAACATACATCTTCATGGCCAAATACCACGGATATCCTGCTCTGACATTGGCACGCGGACTAACATCGCTCGTGTTGCTGCAATTAACCCTTGAGCCAGTCTCATTCTTCATCACTGCTCTATCTGGCCTGATAAATACGATGAGCTGCATGGAACGCATTCGTCAGTATCTCGTCACGGAAACTCGTAATGAGCTCTCGCTGTACCGGTCACGCCACTCACGACCAGGCAGGCCGGATGGTCCACTTCCCTCCCCTCCTCCGGCGTATTCGCAATTTGCGCTCAATCTAGCAAACATCACAGAAGAAGTCGAAGAGCTACCATCCGTGGCAGGATCGTCACAGCGACCAGGGAAACAGTCTTCGGAGAAGCGAGCCGCGATTTCTTGTCAGGAGTCGGACCTCAGTAGTGATGATGCTACGCTCGCCTCAGTACACGAAACAAGGAATTGTATTGTAGCTGAGAACGCCAGCTGCGGTTGGGATCGAACAAAGATGCCAACGCTCATGAACCTAAACTTCAAGGTTCCGGAAGGGAGTATGACAATGATCGTTGGGCCGGTCAGCAGCGGGAAGTCGACACTGCTGAAGGCGATACTCGGCGAAATGCCTGTCGCTAAAGGGTTTCGACGTTCATTCTTCACGGAAGTCGCTTACTGTAGTCAAAGTGCGTGGCTAGTCAACGGTACGCTCAGAGACAATATCATTCACGGCTCCGACCTCGATCCGATTTGGTACAACACAGTTATTCAGGCCTGCGATCTAGAAACAGATATATCGATCATGCCGCTCGGAGACGAGACAATTGTGGGAAGTAAGGGCCTAAGTCTGTCTGGTGGTCAACAACAGCGTGTAGCACTCGCTCGGGCAATATACTTCCGCCGATCCATCGTACTCATTGACGACGTTATGTGCGGTCTCGACGCATCCACTGAAGAGCACGTATTTGAGTCCGTCCTAGGCGAGAATGGGCTGCTGCGAGGCACTGACACTACAGTCATCTACGTCACCAACGCTGTTCATCGTTTCTCTCAGGCCGACCACATCATCTCTCTCGGCTCTGATGGCACGATAGTTGAGCAAGGTACCTTTGATGAGCTTCGCCAACAGGGTGGTTATGTCAGTAATCTGACGAGAAATGGCGGACGCACTGTTCAGAAGCACGGTGACCGTCACGAGATCAGGGGCTTTAAACAATCGCTGCTTCACTCAAAGATGCAGGAGAAGATTGAAGAAGAGAATGGTGCTGGTGACTTTACCATTTACGGGTATTACATTGGCACCTTTGGATGGCTACGATGGCTCGTCTTTTGCTTCTTTTGTGCGCTGTACGGATTTGGCACTGCATTCCCAAGTAAGTTACCACACCAGCACTAGTCTTGAGATATTAATCAAAATTCAGATGTATGGGTCAAATGGTGGACAACTCACAACCAAGAGCATCCGAATGATCGCATTGCCCACTATCTCGGCATGTACCTATTCCTGGCTGTTCTCGGTCTCGGCTCCCTAGTGATGGCATGCTGGATCCTTATCATGACTATGACGCCACAAGCTGGTCGTCAACTGCACCAAAGATTGCTTGACACAGTGCTCAATGCGCCAATGTCATTCTTTAGCAGCACGGATACCGGTATTACCGCCAACCGCTTCAGCCAAGATCTGGAGCTCATAGACATGGAACTACCAGTCGCACTCATCAAGACGGCAATGAACCTCTTCCTTTTGCTTGCCCAGCTATGCGTTATCTTGGCGTCAGCAAAGTGGGTTGGTGTCGCTATGCCAGCTATTTTAGTCGTCGTATACTTCCTCCAGATATACTACCTGCGCACTTCTCGCCGCCTTCGTATCCTCGATATCGAAACGAAGGCATACCTCGGTACGCAGTTCCTTGAGATGCTGAGCGGACTTGTCACAGTTCGTGCTTTCCAGTGGGAGTTCCAGCACTTGTCACGCTTTCTGGACATGCTCAAGAAAGCTCAACGGCCATTCTATCTTCTATACTGTGTACAAAGGTGGCTCAATATGATTCTGGACATGGTAATTGGTGGTATGGCCGTTTTGCTGGTTACTATCGCTATCAAGACCAAGGGAACGGTCGATCCTGGCATGACGGCGCTCGCTCTCACCAACCTCGTCGGATTCTCCCAGATGCTGAAGCAACTTATCACTGCATGGACATTGCTCGAGACCTCCATGGGTGCTCTTGCGCGTGTTCGTGCCTTTACTGCTGCAGTCGAGACCGAGAATTTACCTGGTGAAGATAAACCTGCGCCAGAGAACTGGCCGAGGTTTGGCGGCATCGAGTTCCGCAGCGTCGTTGCTTCGCACAAGAAGTCGAAGAAAGCTACACTGAACGACATCTCCTTCGCCGTCCCACCAGGTACCAAGCTCGCGTTGGTCGGCCGTTCCGGCTCAGGAAAATCGTCTCTCATTGCTGCTCTCCTACGCATGATGGATCTATCATCCGGCCAGATTGTCATCGATGGTCTGGATATTGCAACGCTACCCCGCCAACTTGTACGCAGCCATCTCATCGCCCTCCCACAAGACCCCTACGTTCTCGCCGGCACCATCCGCGAGAACGTCGACCCTTTAAGCATCATGTCAGACGAGCAAGTCATCGGTGCCCTCCGCCGCGTCCAACTTAGCCATCTCCTCGACGACGTTGATATCGGTCTCCACGCCAAACTCAACTCTGACATGCTCTCGCACGGCCAATGCCAACTCCTCTGTCTCGCACGCGCAATGATGCGCCGCTCCTCCATCCTCATTCTCGACGAAGCCACCGCCTCCGTCGATGTACATACCGACGCGTTGATGCAAGACATAATCCGCACGGAGTTCAAGCACCATACCATTATCGCGGCTGCGCATCGTCTGGATACTATTATTGACTTCGACGCTGTGCTCGTCTTAGATCAAGGGCGGGTGTTGGAAAGCGACAATCCGCAGACTTTGTTGGCGAGAGACTCTGCTTTCAAAGAGTTGTATCAGACACAGAAGGGAGAGAATAGAGATTGGGGACACAGTACGTTGAGTCTACTGCATGATACGGGGGATAGGATTAGTTTGATGAGTCATGGCACGAGTTCGGGGAGGTGAGGTGGTTAAGGAGGGAGGTTGATGGAGTCGTGCATTGCGTGGAGTTTGTTGAGAGGTGTACATATAGACTTTCTTTTTCTTTCTTTGTATATATCTTTGGTCTAGTGTGTAGATAATTTGCAACACTGGGTGAAGATTAGAGAACTTTACGATATCTATTCCTCATCTTTTATACTTGCATCGAGGCGTTCTGTGAGACTGCATCTTCATCCAATTGCACGAAATAGCAATTACGACTTAAATCTAGTGCTTCTCAACGCTCACCACTATCGACATGAAAATGCCCAAACTCTGTCTCTGGCGCATCACGCATCAGAGTTCTACATATGAAAGAACAATTCTCTTAGGTACTGGTGGTCCTGTGCAAATATTTACACATTCAGTCTCGTCGCTTCGGCTTCACGATTGCGACTACTTCACAAAATCAATTTGCAGAACAAACATGTCATCAATAAATTAGTGCACAATTCGATGATCTCCTCCTTCTTCAATTATCGAGTCAACAGTGTTCCTCCGAATCTGTAACTACCAGACCGTAGTTCAACACACGTCTATCGTGCGACTTCATGCACCTCTCGTAGAAAACGCCTTTCAAGCACTAACATATAGACCCGCCTCGTCTCTGCCTAAGGCAAGTCTATGAAGCTATTACTCCATCACCGAACTCAACCCACCATCAGGCCAGCACTCGTCCCATCTCGAGAATCTACACGAGTAATTTACAATACCGTAACATACAGCCCGCACAGTCGCACGGCACGAACTCCGACCGATCACGTTCCGACTGCACCAATCACAACGACCTCGCCGTATCAGCCACGTTCCAGCTAAGCGTGCCCTTTGTCCCCGGCGCTAATGCACGTTGAAACCCGAAATAACAACGCGACACGATTGGCCACGTCGTTCGCACGATGTTGTGCAAGGGCTTGCCGATCCTGCACGGAAGCGAAAGAGTGGTTGTTGTACATGTCCGAAGGATGTGCTTGCAAAGGGGCTGTGAGGAGTGGTGCCTCGCCGTGAAGAATGGTCCAAGCGCTGGTTCATGTCTCGTGGCGTCGTGGCGAGAGAATGTTAGCCGAGCGGAGCGGGACTCGCAGCGGAAAAAGTTTTGGCAATCATCTATCCGCTGGGGTTGTTCAGCCCTCGTCCATGATTTGCAGCACAGTCGAGTTTCTGACACTGCATTCTTCACGGCTGGTGCAGCCTAGCGAGGCACGGATGGAATCTACGTCGCCGTCGCCGCGCATTTCGACGATGATGGTAGCGGCTGTTTCGCAGGATATCTCGAGACCGTTGCTAGTTGGGCGGATTGTGGGTGCGGTTGTGGGCGGGCAGAAACATTCGGAGGTTGTTGGACAGTGTGGTTCTTCAGTTGCATTGCTGCTTTGGGATTCGTGATGGTTGATTGTAGTGTGTTGCGAAGATGGGCTTCTGTCTTGTACTCCAGGCAGCAGAACAGAGTCCGGATGCTTCAGGAATTGTGGAGCGGCAATCGAGGGAGCACTCCAGTTTTCTAAGGTATGAAGATGATTCGTATTGCCGATAATGTTGATGATATTGGGATGGCCATGCCCGTTGTCGGAGAATTGTGCTTCATTGGGGGCTGTAACCAGCGCATTCACAGGCACTGCGCCTGGTTGCTGCGCTGACGGTACTGATGTATTGAGTGAAGCATCATTTGGCAATGCGGGCTCGTCACAAGATCGCAGAAAGGCATCTACCTCATCTTGCAAGATACCATGGTGTGCAAGAAGACTTCGCAATCGCGCATTTTCCTCAGCAACTTTACGTGCAGCGCGTTGCATTTCCTGCGTAGCTGCGACACCTTCGCGCTCGTACTTTTGGATGCGCCCCTGAAGCTCGTCAATCAGCTCTTTGCGGCGGTTGCGTGACCGGCGCTGATTCTCCCGGATGCGTAGAGCAGATGCCGTATCGTCGCCCTAGGAGGTCCTCAGTCGTGTGATGCACCAAGATGCGATGTTGTTGACTTACCTTCTTCGCCATAATTGTGGCTACGGTATTGGAAGAGCTGGGGAAGTGTGGAGTGTGGAGGTGATGTTCTTCGGCAATAGCGGATTTAAGCAATTTTGTTCGTCGTTTACTTCTGAAGAGGCGCGTTCCTTCTTCTCATCATATGCGAATACGTCATGACTATAGACTAAGTAATTCAACATCTTATACCGTGTGTTCCCGAACTTGTCGACGCTTGACCCTCCGAAGCTGAAGCATGAATCCACTAGCGACTATATATGCAAGTCCAGCGAAAATCTGAACATACAAATACTTTCTCGAAGCAGTGCTACGTCTGAATTTGAGTGCAATACCCTCGGAAGCTGCATCAAAGTGTAAGTTTTGGCAAAGAGAAAGCCCTTGAATTCAAGTCAAAGCACGGCACGTACCTAAAGCTGGGATGATAACGGAAGCCCATGACAAGGACAATAGTGACTGTAAATCCTTGATTCCAACAACTTCGACACATAACGGACCAATCGTCTTCGCGATTTGCAGTCAGTGTCTGCCTCGATCATATTTCCTGCAATTTGAGATGACTCACCATCCAGAACACACCCAGGATCGCTCCGCAGAGTATGGCGAAGAATACCGTGAGCCCATAAGACGTTGCAGGAAGCCAGAATGCAAAACAAGAAATGCCACACAGTAGCGTTAGGGCACCTGCGGTGTCGATCCGACTCCAACGGTCGCTGAGTATGCCAATGAGCGGTCTACCGATGGCTGTTCCTACATTAAGCAGGCCAATGATGTCTGTAGCCTGTGGTCGAGAAAGCCCAATGGAGAGTGCAAAGTCAGACAGACAGAATAGAAGGACGACGTACCCGAACATACTCGTAAAAGCCCAAGCGAGTAATAGCAATACTTCATATCGTCGAAGAAGCTTCGTGTCAAAACCAAGCTGAGTTGGTTGTATCACTCGATTCCGGTCCCGGATGAGACTAATGGCAATGAACTGCGCGACAAGTGCAATGAGCCCTGTAATGCGCAAGGCCCAGCTGATTCCCCAACGCTGAATGATTGCTTCTGTGCCCCATGTGAAGGACGCACCACCGACACCAGAGCCTGCGGAGCTGATGCCGTTGGCCAGACTGCGTCTCTGTACGAACCATTGAGACAGGATTGGTAGCGCAGGGATATAGAGGAAGCCGATGCCTGCACCGATCAAAACGCCCTGGGAAACATGTAGTTGCCATATTCGATGTGCGAATGATGCCGAGATGAACCCTGCACACTGTAATACTATGCCAATGGACATGACTATGTGAGTCCCAAATCTTCTCGTCAGAATGGTGACGACAGGAGCTATGAGCATGGCAATGGCGAAATTGAAGCCTCCGATGAACGCATAGTCCCAAGTCGATGCTTCGGGGAATATGTTGTCCGACAGGTAATGTGACAGGTAGATGCCATATGCCTGTAAGAATCAGTAATTAAGTATTTTCCATGGTGAGTGTGTAAAGGCAAACCGTACTGAGACTGCACCCCAGGTGAAACAATTGATGGCGAAGCATGCGCCGACGCAGACCCAACCGTAGCCACCATCTGGAGGGCTTGCTTCAGCTGTGTTGTTGTCGTACTGATGATCCTGAATTTCGCACGTCACTGCTGCTGGCTGACTTGGCGAATGAGGTGCCATATTGGCTTCCGACTGTACGAAGAGGGTAGCGTAAGTCCAGGACTAGGATGGGACGTTTCGAAGTCGGGACATGGAAAGCTTGTACAACATAAATATCGATATGTCACCGCTTCGATCTAATTCGTCTAGTCATACCCAGACCTTGCGAGGTCATTGGCTGTTACCCCGCGTTACTAAAGTTCTACATTGTGTTCGATACTGTAACATCTCTAATCTCCAACCTCTTGGCTTTTTCCTCCTTCACTCGTTTTTCTTCCCTTTCGCTATATCTATCTCCAAACAGATCGAAATGTGGCCGCATCACAATCGTGTACTTTACGAACTCCTCCATACAATCAACGAGTCGATCTCTGTTGCCGCTCGGCATTAGTCTGCTTCCATGTTCTTCCTCTGTGAATTGCTTATACGCCATGGGTATAGAGCTCTGGTTCGGAATCGCAAACATGCGCATCCATCGACCGAGAATGCGCAAAGAGTTTACCGTGTTGAATGACTGCGAACCACCACTGACTTGAGCAATCGCTAGCGTACGGCCTTGAGTTGGACGGACAGAGCCCGTGGAGAGAGGTATCCAGTCGATCTGATTCTTGAACACAGCTGTCTGCACACAGGTTAGTCCGTCATCAAGTCAGTATAGGAAAGTGTGACACGGACCAAGTTGCCATGCTGCTCAGGGCTGATCCAAATGTGTCCGTCACTCCATTTGCTCAAGTCTCGCAGTTCTTGTACTTTTGGATGGGAGTGCTGTTCGTCGTCTTTGATGGGCAATCCAGCTGGGTCGTACATGCGAACATCGCAACCAAGACGGAAGAGTATGCGACTCGCTTCATAGGCCAGTAGGCGCGAATAAGAGCTGTATTTATAAGTATCAGTTTTCAATCGAAAAGTGATGGCGTGACCTACCGCTTGCGCATACTTCCATGCAGAACAAGGACCTTCAGCCTGTCGCCACCGTTACGAAGCACTTGTAGATCCACCATCTTCAATACCGTGCTCAGTTCAAGTTGGGCCACCCAATCTTCCTGCTCTTGGTTTGCATCATCAAGCAGAAAAGGTCGATAGGATTTTCGCACGACATCTTCATCTTCAGAAGCTGGAATAGCCAAAGAGATGTTTCGATAAGTCGGGTCCACAATCAATTCAGCTCGAGCGCGCTCTGCTGCGGTATTGTTCAAGTCTCCATTCAGAGACGTTGCCATGTTCCGTGGAAATGAGTGACGGGAACTCGGTGCGATACTGCGGAAGATAATTCGTGGAAGCGAGCGATAGACGTTCATGGGTCTGCGTTCGATGAGGACGGAACTGATCTAATTACTGCATGTAAAGAAAGTCTAGATAGGTAGATCAAAAGGAAAGATTTGATAAGATAGGTTTATTCCATAAAGATAGCAATGGGTGTGTTGATAGTACACTAGTTGGAGAGTCGCAGCCTCGCCGACTAGTGTGCAGTATGTCACTCGACCCATGCTATTGGTGGAGGCTGTACGTCATTGATACCGGCCGCAATTGCGCCGGATAGCTCGAAAACATTTCCTCAAACATGTCCAATCTCTGCTGCGACTACAAAAACAATCATTCTCTGATCTTGTTTCCGATGACGAACAAACCCACAGAATTTCTGTCCATTCGAAATGTCTGTGGTCCTAGTGAATCATGTGATTAGTCCAGCCAACAATCGTTCTTTTCTGCAATGATTTGAGAGTGGATCAACATGTTTCGCTTCTGGAATGGCAATGGAAGACGCTTTCAATCAAAGTCAATATCTGCATAGCGGAGCGGAATACACTCAGCAGAACGTAGTGACGGATCTATGTCCAGCACGACCAGGGTCCGCGCTGTCGCACATTCCTTGTCACACCGACACAACTTCTCAGCAGCCCAATGTTGTGCGCCTCAAGAAAGCCCTTCGTGTTGACCGGCGCCATTTCTGCAGGCATGTGGCACAGGAAAACAGTCAGCCTCCGCGCCCAACATGAGCGAATGTGATAGGTCGCATCGTTCATCCGCACACCTGTGCCGCTTCAGCCTTGTAAGCCCTGCTCTTTGTTGATGTTCGAATGTGCTGTCGATCTTCTCGAGAGTCGTGACAACATCAAATGAAGATCAGCGATCGATATTGCTGTGCCGGTAAGCTGCGTCTACGAGTTGGACGTGCTACCGATGATTAGAATATGTATCCAAGTAGAGGGGATGAAATTGCGCGGTGAATCCTCGTCGTCATCCTTCGTTCTTGAAACTGCAGATCTTTTGCGGCGCCAGAAACATGGCTAACAGGGCGTAAAAAGGCGCAACAAAGTGTACATGATTGCAGTACGCAAGGGATATATGCGGAAAGATTGCGGGGTGCAGCAAATATTAAGCTTACCATCTATTCATGTCAGAGTCATAGTCAGGTGTGTTGTTCGGTGCGTAATTCTGCGGCGCGATCACGGACGATATCAAAGAATGGCAGTGAAGTGAATCCTATTCTATTGTGTTCTTTAGGGTATATGCAAATTCCAAACCCAAGTGCAGGAGTGACGAGCTACAGTGCTCAAGTAAAACCTGCATAACTAGCAAAATCCCTTGATTATCATGGACACCTCGTGATGTCGAACTATCTGTTGCGCGTCTTCATCTTGTTTCATCTCATATCAATACTCGCAAACAAATCGAGCTGCGTTCAAAGGCTTAGACAACGTTGCTGGGCTGCTCGACGCGCTGGTATGCGGTGCTGTTCCACTCGGCCTCATTGAGCTGGATGGACGCTTCACGGTCGTCAGAGAGCTTTCCCATGGACCTGACACCCTTTCCAGCAGGAACCCAGAGGTCGCCAAACACACGCCCGGGGTGGAAGATGGTGAGGGCTGTAACTGCAAGGATGACCATGGGTCCCTCAAAGATCATGAAAGTGACTTCATCGTTGGCAAGGTGACCATTGAAGCCGTCCCAAAGCTCGGCGACACGGTAGATGCATCGCACGTAGATGAAGATTGTGGCGGCGAATAAAGCCCACTGGAAAAGAGCAAACGTCTTGTAGGCGCGAAGCTGCTCGTATAGAGGCGGCTGGCTACGAGCCAGGGAACCGGAGAGCCTGGCGCGGCGAGTGCGGAGTGCGAAGTCGGCCCAGAGAGCGAGGAAGAGAGTCATGGTGATGACCTGAGATATCAGACCAGCAATCATGATGTCGACACCGCGCTTCGAGCCCTTGGCGTCCTTGCCAGTAGCAGCCATGCCACCACCAACACCTTGGAGAATGAGAGCAAGCACATCGCAGCTGATGAAGATGTAGGTGTACATCTTTGGCTTGAGACGAGAGTTCTCACTACCAATGGCGACGATGACACGCCCCAGACACAAATAGATACCAGCCGTAAGTAGAGCAGGAGCGAGCGTAAGAGGGATCAAGTTCCTGATATTCGAGTTAGCAGAGTTGAGATATGATAGACCTGAAAGACTTACACAAGGAAGTTGTTCATCAGGAAGGGATTTAGGTTGAGCATGATGCGGCCAATGTAACCAACAATCTCTCCAAGGATACCAGCGCACATTGTACCCATGAAAGTCCATGCTCTACTTCGGATGCCAAACCATAGCTGCCCACTGAAAAGAACGAAGAAGCAGAGCATGTAGATGACATTGCCGGCAATAGTTGGTCGATAGTCGATGGTTTGCCATGATTCGGGACACTTGCCCACTGTACAGTATCGTCTTGACATGCCAATGACCATGGGATCCGTGCTGTTTACATCGATGTTGTTAGGATCGATGCCATTCTTGTCGACGGCTCTGGCAGCCAGGTGGAAAAGTGCGTCCATGATAGTATAGTACGGATTGGTGCTATGGTGGTGGCTGTCTAAAGTCGTGGAGGTAATGGAAGTACCTGTGGTAGAAAGGCTGACAGAGTTCGAAGTGGATTTGAGCCTGCGAAAAGAAGACCGTGATGGAATGGGGAGTTTGTATCTCCTCTCAAGGCAGGCAGCTTATGTCTTATACCAAGGTCCTCAACGCGTTGATACACCTCAGGTGGATCGGCGGTGGATTCTGATTGGCTGGCTCGTTCAATTGCGGCGCGGCAACTTGTACTGCTGCTGCGGATCAGGCTGTGGCAGACTTTCTTGTTGAAACCTAGGATCTTTGACACTGCATGAAATAATGACAAGACTTTAGATTGGGATTTCGGTCGGCTTTAGACCATGTGCTCACGATATGAGTTGGATCTCCTGGACTTGACGACGCATTCTGTTACCATTGTCCGGTCGGGTTTGTAGCCTGTGCCAGCAGTTCAGCGCTGATAGGCTTGAAACAGCCTGTTCGAACCCGGACATGCTTTGCGACCCACAGATGCGTGCGCATCTGGGCCAAGAATGCGTTCAACGTGGTGGCACATGCACAGTGCTTGTCCGTGGAGATGAACAAGGGCAGACGAAGGTAGACGCTCTGCTGGCCAATGCGTTCCGCTGCGAAAAGCGAGCAGGGGTGTGCACAGGCTCCTGGACGCCTGATCTTGTAATTTTCCTTAGGCTAAGTTACGACTCGTAATTTTCCGAGGATGACTGATCGGGCTTGGCATTTCCGGACTTGGCTTCATGAAATTCACGCGTCACCCTGCATCGCGCAAGTTTGGTTACTTCCATCTCATGTCTAACACGCCGGAAATGGCACCTCGCGCTGAAAGAGGCAATCATCTCAGGAACCGATCTCAGCCTCAGACAGTGCCCAATGAGGCGCGTCAAATGATGCCACTGCGTTCTCACGATGCTAGTTTGAGCGGCTCGTCGCGTATTCCTCGTGGCAACCGGAAAGTAACATTTCTCAACTTCATCGGGGCTTCTATTGGTACCTAGAATCGATTGTGAATGGTCCATTGGTCTCCGTGTCTAGGCCAGTGTCTTCCAGCCACCCCATTGGGACTTGACGGCCATCATGCTATTGCCGACTGACGCGAGAGTCGGCATACCGACATATGTGTATAGCTTTACATACCGGCTTTGCCCAAGTATCCCACTTTCCAGACTCTAACACGTGTGTGCATTACATTTCGAGTCACTCTGAACCTTACACCATCGAGACTTTGGTCCAACACCCTCCCTTGTAGGTTCCAACTTTGACAACTCACCCAATAGACTTTAGATTTTAGACTTTTCGCGACGATACCCCATAGACTACTCAAACAGACGAGAACGCACAATACGACACACAGCATTCGGTCTTTGCTGTATTCAATACAACAACCGATTAATACTATAGTAAGTCCAACGTTGCGCCGAAAGTCAACACTTGCTAATGCAAACGAACAGTCACCCGATACACATCTTACCTGCTGAAATGGGTTCAGTCTCTGGAATTGATGCTGTTTGGGCATGGAATGAGCATGTTCCCACCTTTATCGACGAGACCGTGAGCGACCTTGTTCAGAAACAGGTCAAGCTGCGACCAGATGCACTTGCGGTCGATGCTCACGATGGCACTTGGACATATGCAGAGCTTGATGCTGCAGCAAACCGGGTTGCCCATTATCTGAGTGACCTGGGCATTGGGCCCGAGGACGTTGTACCACTGTGCTTTGAGAAGTCGCGGTGGGCGATTGTCGCGATCCTCTCAGTTCTGAAGACCGGAGCTGCGTTTGTCTTCTTGGATCCCTCACATCCAGTGGACCGGAGGCAGTACATTACTTCGGAAGTTGAAGCCAAAGTAATCATCTGCTCTCCATCACAAATCCATCTCTATGAGTCTGAATGTCCGCCTACATTCATGCTTAGCGAGGACAGCTTGGAAAGCCTACCTGAGCGGGATGTGGCTCGAAAGACTTCAGCCGCGCCCTCCAACCTTCTATACGTGATCTTCACGTCCGGGTCTACCGGCAACCCCAAGGGTTGTCTCATCGAGAACCGTGCATTCCTCAGCGGCTCACTACGGCACGCTGAACGTGCGGCCATCGACCACACTACACGCATATTGCAGCTCGCATCCTACAGCTTTGATGTAAGTATGCTCGAAATCCTCACCGCCCTGGTTCACGGCTCTTGCATATGTACGCCGGACATGGCATTGATGGCCAATGGCCCCGCCTGTATCGTCAACGAATATAAAATAACCTGGGCGTTCATGACACCTTCGTTGGTCAAGCTCATGGCGCCAAACATGGTTCCAACCCTCAAAACGCTGGCTTTGGGTGGAGAGCCACTTTCGAAGATTGACGTCGAGACATGGGCAAGCGAGCTTCAACTCATCAACGGCTACGGACCTAGCGAGTGCTCTGTTGCAGCCACCGGCAACACTGAGATGACCCCTGATACCGATCCCGCAAACATTGGCTTCCCAGTCGGAGGCATTTGCTGGATCGTGGATGCCGAGGATCACGATCTATTACTAGCTCCTGGAGAAGTTGGCGAACTTCTCATCGAAGGACCTATTCTCGCTCGTGGATATCTCAAGAACAAGGAGAAAACTGACGAGGTATTCGTCGAGCGGCCTGCTTGGGGTCCTACAACTAAGACAGGGGAAAATAGGAGGTTCTACAAGACTGGTGATCTCGCAAAATATTTACCTGATGGCTCCATCTACTTTGTCGGACGAAAGGATACTCAGGTAAAACTGCGCGGCCTCCGTATTGAGCTGGGCGAGATTGAGCACAATATCGGCACGCATCCGCAGGTTCGACATCAAATGGTTATTCTGCCAAAAAAAGGCTCATTTGCCAACCGCCTAGTAGCGCTTGTATCGCTCCGGGACTTCTTGGTCGAAAGCTACGAGGCTGTCGAGTCGACCGTTTACCTCCACGAAGATCTTCACAGTGATGAGATCAAGACTCACCTGGAATCAATTCGGCAAGGCTTGGCATCCAAAGTTCCTGAATACATGGTTCCGGAGACCTGGATTGTTCTTGAACGGTTTCCCCTCTTGCTCTCTGGAAAGCTCAACCGCTCTTTGGTCAGCAAGTGGGTCGCTGAAGCAAATGAAGACCTCTATAGACAAGTCGTTGGCATTGACTTCGAGGAGGTGGTTGACGCGGATACACTGGGAGGCAGCGAGGAAAAGCTACGCGACATCATTGCGGCTGTTCTCAACTTGCCTCCTTCCAGCGTCAGCCTCTCCAAGTCCTTCCTCAGCCTGGGTGGTGACAGCATCACTGCAATGCAGGTCATGTCTCGCTGTCGTAGTGCTGGACTTGCTGTTAGCGTCAGAGACATCCTTCGAAGCAAGTCAGTAACCGAGCTTTCGCTTTCCGTGAAGTCTGCGAAGGAGACTTCATACTCTACCGATGAGGTTTTCGACGTAGCATTCGAATTGTCGCCTGTGCAGCGCATGTACTTCGATATCGCTCCTACTGAAATCGACGATGCTCGGCAAACTCGGTTCAACCAGAGCTTCTTCCTCAGGATCCAACAACCAGTGTCGCAACTGAACGTTGCAAAGGCCCTTCAGGCTGTCGTTACCCAACACTCAATGCTTCGCGTGAGATTTGTTCAGGATGGCGTAAAATGGATGCAAATCATCCCTTCTAAGGTTGAAGACACTTTTAGTTTCGCAACCTTCAACATTGATTCAGTCAATGATGCTTACCCCATCATGGCTGAGACACAGACTTCGCTGGACACTCGCAACGGCCCGATCTTCGCCGTTGTGTTGTTCAACACCTCTACTGATGGCCAGTATCTTTTCCTTGTCGCTCATCACGTTATGATTGACTTGGTTTCATGGCGTGTCATCCTTCGTGACATTGAAGAATTTCTGACAATTGGCTCACTGACTGCGGCAAAGCCAATCCCTTTCCAGAACTGGCTCAGCTTGCAAGCAGAGCATGCGCGCGCCACGAATATCTCCAGCGTCTTGCCTTACGATATTCCCGCACCTGATTTCGACTACTGGAACATGTCCAGCAAGCCCAACCGCATGTGCGATACTAAGGAAGCCGTCATCAAACTCGACCTGACACAAACCAAGGAACTACTGGAAGGCTCGTGCCACGCCACGTACAATACAGAACCTATCGACGTCCTGCTTGCATCTCTTGTGTACTCATTCAGCCAAACTTTCAGTGATCGCGCAGTGCCGGCGTTATTCAGGGAAGGCCATGGCCGCGAACCTTGGGATGATGACCTGGATATATCTGGAACCGTCGGATGGTTTACGACTATGTATCCTCTGCATGTCGAGATGCAGCAGCGTTTCGACATTTTAGAAGTGATCAAGCGAGCCAAGGATGTGCGACACAGTGTGCCTGCCAACGGTCGGCCATACTTTGCATCACGCTACCTCAACGATGCGGGTATTGAGAAGTTCGGCGGACATGACCACGTGGAGCTGTCGTTCGATTATCTAGGTTTATACCAGCAAATGGAGCGTGCAGATGCTCTGCTCACACAGGTTCCCGGATACCAGGCTATCTTCGAGGATGTTGGAAAGGAGTCACCGCGCTTCGCACTTGTCGAGATCACTGCAGAAGTGCTTCAGGGACAAATGCAGCTTCTCTTTGTGTTTAACAAGCAAATGAAACACCAAGGCCGGATCCACTTGTGGATGAGCAATGCTCAGGCTTGCATTGCAGATGCTCTTGCGCAACTCCAGGGCCACGAGGAAGAACGAACCCTATCCGACTTTCCGCTGCTGAAGCTGAGCTACGAGGACCTGGATTTACTTGTTTCCACAAAGATGCCTGAAATTGGTATCTCAGACATCGCTCGTGTCGAAAGCGTCTACCCTTCTTCTCCTATGCAGCATGGTTTGCTCATCAGCCAGGTCCGGGGAGGGTCGCAGGGTGCTTACGAGTACAACCACACACTCAAAGTCGAGACCCGTAATGACTCTGATGTCCTGGATATTGGCGCTCTGGAATCTGCATGGGCGCAGGTTGTTCAGCGCCACTCATCTCTACGAACAGTATTCATTGAGAGTGTCAGTCATGCGGGGTTGTACGATCAAGTTGTCCTCAAGGCCATTGACCCGAGTATACATAGCCAGGAGTGCTCTGAGTCGGAAGTTGAGCAGGTTTTTGACAGTCGTGGTAAGCTCGCCTTCCGTCCTGGCGAGGCACTACATCGCTTTACTATCTGTCACGTATCCTCGACAACGGCTATATGCAAATTGGAGATCAATCACGCTATAATCGATGGTTCTTCCATCGCCAACATCATGGGCGACTTCATCCTAGCGTACGATGGCCGTATGTCCAACCGTCCTGGGTTTGCGTTCCAAGACTACATTAAGCACGTTCTTGATCGCCCTCTTAGCCTTGCTACCGAGTTCTGGCGACAGTATCTTGTTGATGTCAACCCTAGTTTCTTTCCTCTTATGGCGCATTGGGAGGATGCCGTTGACCCTGCCCGCAAGCTAGAGACGGCCACCATCGATGTTGGGATCTCAGCCGCAGAACTGATGGCTTTCTGCGACACGAAGAATGCCACTCTTGTCAACATCTTCCAACTTGCGTGGGGCCTAGTTCTGAAGCAGCACATCGGTACCGAGGATGTCTGCTTTGGCTATTTGTCCTCAGGACGCGACGCTCCACTTGAGGGTATTGAGCAGGGCGTTGGTGCATTCATCACGATGCTAGTCAGTCGCATGGTTCTCGATGACTCCCTATCCATGAATGATGCGCTTGAGAGAGTCGCTGATGACCTGTTGAAGACCCTGCCAAACCAGCACTGTGGCCTCGCCGAGATCCACCATGCCCTCAAACTAGGCAGCCAGCCACTGTTCAACACGATCATCTCCTTCCATCGCGAGACTGACCATGAGCTGATCACCGACTCGAGCATCACGGTTGAAGCTATCAAAGGCTACGATCCCACTGAGTATGCCTTGTCGCTAGATGTGGGTGTTACGGAGTCAAAGGTAGACGTGACACTCCAATTCTGGACGTCTGAATTTACGGCTGCTCAAGCTCAGAATATTGGTGCGACACTCAGCGAAGCCGTGAAGGCTATACTCTACCACTCGACCAAGCGGATCGGTGAAGTCGATCTTGTCTCTTCTTTACACATCCAACAAATGCGTAATATCACTGCGGTGTACCCACAGTACGTCAGCGAATGTGTTCATCACGCAATTGAAGCCCAAGCGTATGCCACGCCTGAGGCTGAAGCGATCTGCTCGTACCAGGGTAGTTGGACCTACAAGGAGCTCAATGAGCAAGCTAATCGCCTTGCGCATCATCTCGCCTCTCTCGGCGTCGGTCCTGAGACTATTGTCCCGTATGTATTCGAAAAGTCTGCATGGGCGATCGTCTCGATTCTCGCTATTCTCAAGGCGGGTGCCGCGGGAGTTGCATTTGATCCCAACCACCCTATCGAACGTATTGAGAGTCTTATCGAACAGACCGAGTCATTCATCATCCTTACATCGACTCAAAACGCTGCATTGTTCGCGAATACCGCAAACCTGGAGGCAGTCATCGTCGTTGACAAGGATTTCATCTTTGAACTTCCAGTTGCTACTAGACCAGCCTGTACCACTGTTCGACCAGAAAATGCCTGCTTCGTGGTCTTCACCAGCGGAACCACGGGTAAGCCTAAGGGTATAGTCTTGGAGCATAGGAACATGCGAACGTGCAGCACCTCGATGGGCCCGGTACTCGACTTTGGGCCACACACCCGTGCCCTGCAATTCGCAGCCTACAACTTTGATGTCAGTTTGCAAGATATCGTGACCACGCTACAATTTGGTGGCGCTGTCTGTGTCATCTCAGACGAGGAACGCATGAACGATCTGGCTGGTGGAATTAACCGTACGCAAGCAAACTGGGCTGATCTTACTGCCACTGTTAGTGGTATGCTAAACCCCAAGGATGTGCCGTCTATGCGACGCCTGAACAATGGGGGAGAGCCTCTCAACCGCGATGTTATCGAGACTTGGGCAGACCACGTCCAGCTTCATAATCTGTATGGCCCTGCCGAGACTACCGTGAACCAGACCGGTAGTATTCGCTTGTCTCGAACATCACCAGCTTCGAACATTGGACCTGCATTCGGTACTCACGTGTGGATTGCCAACGATCAAGACCACAACCGACTTGTTCCGATGGGCTGTGCCGGCGAGATCCTGATCGAAGGACCATTGTTGGCGCGTGGCTACCTCAAGGAGCCCGAGAAGACCGCAGCGGCGTTCATCGAGAACCCCGCATGGGTTGCAGATTTCCCAGATGCCAACGCTCTGTTACCTCGACGCTTCTACAAGAGTGGCGATATTGGTTGCCTCAATACAGATGGAAGCATCACAATTGTCGGCCGCCGCGATGCACAGGTGAAGATCAATGGACAGCGTGTAGAGCTTGACGAGATCATGTATCAAGCCCAGCTTTTGCTACCCGAAGGCTACTCCATTGTCGTCGATGCAGTGGCCATTGAAGAGCATACCAAGAGTAAGACAATCGTAGGTTTTGTCACTAACCCAGCATTCGCCAAGCACAGGAAGGCTGCCGAAGCGTCAACATTTGAGATCAACGAAGACTTGCGACACATCCTCAAAGACCTTCAGAGCTCGCTCGCTAAGGTTCTGCCTTTCTACATGATCCCGTCGCTCTTCGTGCCGGTGTTCAACATCCCGTACACAACTTCCGGAAAGCTTGCGCGCCCGGTTCTGAGACAGATTGTAGCAAGCTTCACGAAGACGCAGGTGTCGCATTACATGCTACGCTCTGCCTCTACTGATCAGCCTCGTACAACCATGGAACAGATCCTTCAGACCCTCTTTGCTGAAATCCTCAGCCTTGATCCAGCAACCATTAACCGCGACGACAACTTCTTCGGACTGGGCGGTGACAGTGTTGGTGGAATGAAGATGGTCGCCGCTGCACGGAAGCACAACGTATGTTACCCTTTTGCTCTAAACGCTGGATTCGCTAATTCCTACATAGTTTGCTATTCGCGTTGCTGACATCTTCAAATACCCGATACTGAGTGAATTAGCCGAAGTAGTGGAAGCAACTCAAGAGTACGCTCCTCAGGCAACTGAAGTTGAGGCTTTCGCACTGGTCGAGGAACAAGCAAAGACTTCTATACTTGCAGAGGCTGCAACTCAATGCAACACCGACATTGCTGACATCGAGGATATATATCCTACCTCAGCTTTACAGGAAGGCATGTAGTGTGCCCTAGGTCTGAGAAAAAAAGGTGCCTACATTGCGCAAAAGGTCTTCCGCCTACCCCAAGACTTCGACCTTTCTCGCTTCCAAGACGCTTGGAAAACGGTCATTGAGAGAGAAGCGATATTGCGCACCAGGATTGTCTCTTCGAGCGTAGGCAACCTCCAAGTGGTCACAAAAGCTCCAACGATCTGGCAGACAGCCACTGATCTAGAGTCGTTCCTCGCCAAAGATCAGGCAACTGCCTTCAAGTATGGAGACCCGCTCATGCGTCTCGCTTCAATTGGACAAGAGTACTTTGTTTGGACCGCTCATCACGCAATCTACGATGGATGGTCGCTTGCACTCCTGTTCGAGAAAATCGGTCAAGCCTATAACGGAGCAGAAGTCTCATCGTCCACACCATACAGGAATTTCATCGGCCGCCTTAACGAGACCTCCCGATCTGCCAATGTCGACTTTTGGAAAAAGCAGTTTACCACTTTCCGGGAGCTTCCCTACTAGCTATCCTGAGGTCGGCCTCGGCTATAGCGCGGCCGCGAAAAAAACAATCGCCCTCCAAAGCTCGGCGCCCCAGCTTTCTTCAACCATCTTGCCGTCGACAATCAAACGTGCTGCTTGGGCTTTGACGATCGCCACTTACGCCGACTCTGAAGATGTTGTATTTGCACAGACATTGGCCGGCCGCAATTTGGCGCTTGAGGGCATTGATAACATGATGGGTCCTACGATTACTACTGTACCTGTTCGTGTGTCTGTTCCAAAGGAAGGCATCACAGTCAAGGATCTCCTGCAATCTGTACAGGATCAGTCAGTGGCTACTATCGAGTACGAACACTTTGGCCTCCAGAACATTCGAGATATCAGCAAGGAGTCGCGTACGACCATCGATTCCATCACCAACCTGTTCGTGATACAGCCGGCTGAGGACAGCTCGGATACTGTTCTGGATCTGGAGACAGTGCCACGTGCGGAGGAAAACTTTGACAACTTCCCGCTCGTCGTTCTTTGCAACCTTGGAAAAGACAACGATTTTACCCTTGAAGCTATATACGATGAATCAATCATCCCGACCGAGCAAATGACACGCATGCTGCACCAGTATGAACACTTTGTCAAGGAACTTTCGCTGGATATCGAGCGCCCGGTCGAAAAGATCAGCTTGCTCAATAGCTACGACTTCAAGGACATCACCACATGGAATACCGAGTTACCGGCTGGCATCGATGCCCGCATACCTGATCTCATCGCCCAGAATGTTGCCACACGTCCAAACGCACAAGCTGTCTGCGCTTGGGATGGAAGCCTGACGTATCGCGAGCTTGACCTCATTACCTCGAAGCTTGCAAATCATTTGACTACACTTGGTGTTGGCCCAGAAGTCCAGGTTGGTCTGTGCTTCGACAAGTCCATGTGGAACATTGTTTCCATGCTAGCAGTCATGCGGACAGGCGGTGTCTGCGTTCAATTTCTGCCGAACTACCCCATGCCACGTATGCTCAGTATCCTGGAAGACATTGAAGCCGACGTTGTCCTGGTGTCACCTCAACATGCTGGACTTTTTGAACGTGTCGTCTCAAAAGTTCTGGCCATTGACCAAGCCTTCGTTGACTCGTTCCCTGCCAGCTATAGCAAATTTGAAGCACCAGAGTACTCGCCGGATAATGCAGCTTTCATCGTCTTCACGTCTGGTTCAACCGGCAAACCCAAGGGCGTCATTATCGAACATCGTGGTTTTTGCACGATGGCGCACTACCAGCTGCCTCAGATTCTCTTGGAGCCTGATTCGCGAGTACTACAGTTCGCGACGCATACCTTCGATATCTGTCTATTCGAGTCCTTCGCACCGCTCGTGAAAGGTGCTTGTGTCTGTGTCCCAAGCGAGTATGACAGGATGAACAACTTAGTCAGCGCCATAAACTCACTCAATGTTGACTGGATCATCATGGTCTCTACGGTAGCTGATACCTTCCATCCAGACCAGGTCCCTGGACTTAAGAGTATCATCCTGGGCGGCGAGCCACTCCGTGCCGACATCCACGCACGTTGGGCGCCGCGCGTCAACCTCTTCAATGACTACGGCCCGGCGGAGTGCTCAATTCTGGCTGTTATGA
Source organism: Parastagonospora nodorum SN15 (assembly GCF_000146915.1). Taxonomy (NCBI): domain Eukaryota; kingdom Fungi; phylum Ascomycota; class Dothideomycetes; order Pleosporales; family Phaeosphaeriaceae; genus Parastagonospora; species Parastagonospora nodorum. The sequence goes on along the minus strand of NW_001884562.1, from coordinate 211,899 downwards.
CTCATTCTCATCTCGAGACCCCATGCAGCATGATTGGAAAGGCCCAAGGTGGTCGCTCATGGGTCGTTGATAAGACTGATCACAACCGCCTGGTTCCTGTTGGTTGCGTTGGAGAACTGCTGATTGAAGGTCCTTTGCTCGCTCGAGGATACCTCAAGAACCCTACCAAGACAAATGAATCATACATCTACGATCCTACTTGGGCGACGCAGATCTCGCCAAACCCGTCTCGACTATACAAGACCGGCGACTTAGTCCGGTATGTGCAAGACGGCAACATGCTTTGTCTAGGTCGCAAGGACACGCAAATCAAGATTCGAGGTCTTCGCGTTGAGCTCGGCGAAATCGAACATCATGTCAAGACAAGCGCATTTGGTACACAAAAGCAGGCTGTGGAGAAGATCCTTCTCGAGGGTGACGTTGACAAGGCCGCACTCGCCGCCTTTGTGGTTCCTTCTGTAGAGGACGTCGATAATGGCAACGAGGAAGTCATGGCTCTCACTTCGGCTCTGCACGGCAAATTCCACCAGCTAAAGGAGCATATCGCGCAGTCGCTGTCTTCCTACATGGTTCCATCCTTGTACATTCCACTTCGGAAAATGCCGGAGACTCAAACCAACAAGATTGACCGCAACTCTCTGAAGCGCATAGGTGCTTCATTGACTCTCGAACAGATCCAGCAATACTCTTTGGGTGAAGAGGAAGACCTAGCAAATAAACGTGTACCATCTACACCAATGGAGCTTGCTCTCCAGGGGCTCTGGGCTGAGCTTCTTCGCATCGACACCACATCTATCGGCGCGGACGACAGCTTCTTCAGTAAGGGCGGCGACAGCATCAAAGCCATGCGGCTTACATCGCTCGCTCGCTCAAACGGCATCAACCTCATCGTGGCCGATATTTTCAAGAATCCAGTCCTTTGCGACATGGCGAAGTGTGCTAGCGCAGAGACCCAAGAAGCTATAGCTAGCATTGAACCTTTTTCTCTCGTATCTTCTGAGGAGAATTTGATCGAAGACGCAGCAGCGGTATGCAATGTCTCCAAGGACGATATCGAAGACCTTTATCCTTGCACACCATTGCAAGAAGCTCTCATGGAGCTGGCGACTCAACAACAAGGTGCTTATACTGCGCAAAGAGTGTTCAAAATCGCGGCTGGTATCGATATTGATTGTTTCAAGAGCGCCTGGAGCCAGCTTGTGGATTTGCACCCAATCTTGCGCACTCGTATTATCTTGTCGAAGTCTTCTGGTGCTATTCAGGTGGTGCTCAGGAACGGCCTTGAATGGCAGCCCGAAATCGCGCTACCTGACTACCTCGCACAGGATAAGGCTACATTCGTCAAGTACGGAAGCCCACTTGCGCGATATGCTTTGGATTCTGAGCATAGCCACTTCGTCTGGACAGTTCATCATGCTTTATATGATGGACACACCGCTATCAACCTGATGGAACAACTAGAGAATTTGTACAACAAACAGCAGATTGACGCAGCACCTGGCTACAACCGGTTCATCAAGATGATCACTGAGGTTGATGCAAAGGAGTGTGCAGCTTTCTGGAAGAAGCAACTTGGTCAGGCCACGGCGAACAGCTTCCCAACCATACTAGACGCAACATATCAACCCACGCCAGACTCCGAAGTAACACGTACTATCGCAATCTCGCGCGATACCAGCAAGGGGTTCATGCTTTCGACAATTCTCCGCGCTGCATGGGCCATTGTTACTAGCCGATTGCTCGGGTCTGAGGATGTCGCATTCGCCGCTACCAACTCTGGACGTAACGCCGCAGTTCAAGACATCGAGAATATAGTTGGACCCACGATCACGACGGTTCCGATCCAGCTCCAGGTCAACTCTGCTGCTAGCATCGCAAGTTTCCTCGCCACTGTTCAACAGCAATCGACGGAAATGATCCCGTACGAGCATGCTGGGCTTCAAAGCGTTTATGCAATGGCCGGGCAAAAGCAGAACCTCAAAAACTTGCTCGTCATCCAACAGCCATTTGGTGAAATCAAAGAAAGCTCAATCATGGAGGAAGTCTTGGACAAAGGGCTCCTTCGTGGCTTCCATATCTACGCTGCCGTAGTCGAGTGCATTGTCACTGGTGACGACAGCGTCGATGTTGAGCTACAATTCGACAGCAACATTATCCAATGCGCCTCAGCAACGACTATACTAGAGCAGTTCGAGTGCGTCATCCAACAGCTAGTCAACGCTTCCGAGACCACATCACTCAAGGACGTCAATATGATGACGCCAGCACACTACCAGCAGATAATTGAATGGAACAGCCGTGTGGATATCCAGGAAGTTGATGATTGCGTTCACAACATATTCCGGGAGCAAGCCAGGATCCGCCCAGATGCTACTGCAGTCACCTCATGGGATGGGGAGATCACCTACAAACAACTTGACGAGCTATCCGACAAGCTGGCTTCTCATCTCGTTGAAAAAGGCGTGAAGCCAGAGTATCTCATGCCTATGTGCTTCGACAAGAGTGTGTACACAGTCATTACCATGATGGCTACGTTGAAAGCCGGTGGTGCGACTGTACATCTCGGGAAGAACTCGCCTATCGATCGCATGGCCGAGATCATTAGCCAAACGGGTGCTGCATTTGTGCTTACGGACAACATTCATGCACACAAGTTCGATGGGGTTATAGAGACAGTTATTGTGGACCAGAAGTTGCTCGACTCACTCACTTCTACGGCTTCTCTGCCCACAGTCTCACCGAACGACCCAGCCTTTGTTTTGTTCACTTCTGGATCGACTGGAAAACCAAAGGGTGTAGTCGGAGAGCATGCCTCCATGTGCACGAGTTCCAGAGCTCATGGAACCAATCGAAAAGTCGGACCTTGGACCAGACTTTTCCAATTCGCTGCTTACACCTTCGATGTCTCGATCGCAGATATTTTTACGACTTTGCAGCGCGGCGGATGTATTTGTGTGCCATCTGAAGATGAGCGCATTAACGACATCCCGGGTGCTATCCGTCGCATGAACTGCGACTACGCTTTCCTGACACCAACAGTTGCAGCTATGCTGGAGCCAAAGGACGTACCGACACTCAAGAAGCTCATTTTAGGTGGCGAGGCTGCTGCTCGAGATACTGTCCGACGATGGGCACCTGCAGTGGATCTTATTTTCTCGTATGGTATGACAGAATGCGGTATCCATTGCGTCGACGCAGATCCCAAATCTCCTGAAACCGACCCAGCAGATGTCGGCCGACCAAGTGGATGCCACATGTGGATCGTCGATGCTGAAGACCACAACAAGCTTGCTCCCTTGGGCGCTACAGGAGAGCTCGTTATTGAAGGCAAGGTGGTGTCACGTGGTTACCTTGGCGACGAGGCAAAGACCGCCGCTGCCTTCGTCGTCGACCCAACGTGGTCTCAAGGTAGCGGTAAAACCCGACGCATGTACAAGACTGGCGATTTGTTCAAATATGGTCCAGAAGGTCAGCTCCTCTGCTGCGGCCGCAAGGATTTCCAGGTCAAGCATCATGGGCAACGTATCGAGCTTGCCGAGATTGAAGCCAACATTCTCGCCGATCCACGTGTTAATCAAGCAGTCGTACTTCTCCCCAAGGCCGGCCACCTTCAGAAGAAGCTCGTCGCAGTCCTCTCGCTTGAGTCTTTATCGCAGACTCTTAGCCCTGAGACTCAGCTCAACCTTGTCACCGGACTTGACAAGGGTCTCGCAGATGTTCAGACTGCAGCTGTGCGCAGTTACGTTGCCACAAAGGTACCGGATTACATGGTGCCTGCAGTCTGGATAGTTGTCCAAGCCATGCCACTCACACCAAACAACAAGATGGATCGAGTCACTGTAACAAAATGGTTAGTAGAAATGGAACAGGAAACGTATGAAATGGTGGTCGGCAGCGACGAGGAAGAGGAGGGAGGCGCACCAGCTACAGAGCAACAGAAGCGTGTACACGACATTTTGAGCAATGTGCTAGGTCTGCCAAAGGTTAACATGAATCGCTCTTTCCTTGATTTGGGTGGAGATTCAATTGCGGCTATGAATTTGAGATCTAAATGCCAGGCTTCTGGCATTCTGCTGTCGGTGAAAGACATTTTGGTATGCGAAAGCATATCGCATCTTGTGCTTGAGGCGAAGTTTGAAGGGACTGAGGAAGAGGAGGATATTGTTGGAAAACCTTTTGCGCTTACGGCCTGGCAGCATGTTTTGCTGGAGCAAGAGGTGGAAGCTCAAAAGATTATGCTGCCTTTGGCGACAAGGACGACCGTCCCCAAGCTTGTTCGAGCTATCGAAGCTATTATGCAGCAGCATCCAATGCTTCGCGCACGCTTTCAGCGCAATGCGGAGGCTACCTGGAGTCAGGTTATCACCAAGGAACTCGCGTCAAGCTACAAGTTCGAGGCGCAAACCCGTAGCACTACCACCGACGTCAAGGCCTTCTTGGCTGCCATGCAGCCTGGACTGAACATTGAGACCGGCCCACTGTTCTCGGTGCATCTATTTGATCTCACCGAAGACTCGACACAACAAGCTTTGGCACTCACCATCCATCCAGTGATTGCTGATGCTGCTTCCGTGCGCATCATTCTCCAGGACATTCGCGAATTGTTACAAGGAAACATGATGTCTATCCACTCTGATATGTCTTTCCAGTCATCAATCTCCGTGGACACATCAGCCGCCGCAATTGGAGCCTCAGCGGTCGATCTGAACCGCTGGGGCATTGAAGACAAAAGAATGCTTACCAGAAACCTGGTCGAAAAGTCTATCACTCTGCCTTCCGGTATCACCTCTTCTCTAATTGGTACCGCCAACAAGGCACTCTCTACACAGCCGATCGACATTTTGGTTGCTGTTCTATCCAAGGTCTGGAGTACCATCTTCGGCCGTACTGCTTCAATGGCAGTCAAGGACGGATCCAGGACAAACCGTGTTGTAGGACAATTTGACCGGGTCCGGCAGCTGCATGAGACCACAACCGATGAGTTCGTTCAACTTCTCAGCGAGATCAAGGACGATCGCATCTTTGAGTGCATGAGCTCAACGTTGACTGCTGGCCTGCCTGAAGTTGTGGAAGTTCTCATTGAGTCCATTGACCACAATTCTTTTAGCAGCGGCGAATATCTACACCGTTCATCTGTTCACATTCCGGCCGTCCTCGCCGTTTCAGCAGCCGTTGCGAACGGCGAGATCAAGATCAGGTTTACTCACAGCTCTGATCTGTCGCAGCAAGAGACTCTAGCCACATTCATCGGCGTCGTCGAGCAAACCATCCCCACCGTTGCAAGGACGCTGTCCGACATGTCACGCAAGCCCACATTGGCTGACTTCCCTCTTCTGGACATGGAGTATCCTGATCTCCCCGTTCTGGAGAAAACATTTGCCAACATCAACGTATCCTATTCAAATGTGGAAGCAATCGTTCCTTGCACGCCTCTTCAGCAGCGCATGCTCAATGCCCAGACAGAGGTTCATGGAGCTTGGCAGTCCGATAGTGCGCACAAGATCACCTCAGGTGGACACCTCGATAACGATATTGTGCGCATACAGCAAGCTTGGCAGCAAGTCATTGCTCGCCACGAAGCCATGCGAACCATCTTCATCCCAAGCGTGTCTCGCTCCTTCGGGTCCGACCAGCTTATCCTCAAATCGTACCAGCCGTTGGTCGACGTGATTGAATGCGACGAAGCCAACATCCAACGTATCATCGCGAACCATCATACTGTCGTCCATTCAAGCTACAGGCCGCATGTTGGTTTCACGCTCTTCAGAACTCCATCAGCCTTGTACTCCAAGATTGAGCTCAGCCATGCAATGCACGATGGCATGTCTATCCGAAACATCTTCCACGACCTTGTCCTTGCCTATCAAGAATCTTTGCCATCAGGACCCGCAGCCGGCTTCCGTGAGTACGTCAACTGGGCCGCCCACCAAGATCTGAGTGCTTCCGAAGCCTTCTGGGACGAGTATCTCAGGGATGTCTCACCCTGCCATATTCCACGCAAGGTCGACGAAACAATCGAGAAGCGCAGCAACGTCTTGACTCCAGTCCAAATCCAGATCGATCTCGCCTCCGACGTAATCAACACCATGTGCCGCAAATACAAGGTCACCTCCGCCACTCTATTCCAAGCTGCGTGGGTCCTGGTTCTACGCACCCTCGCGGAACAAGACGACGTCCTCTTTGGCTACCTCACTGCCAATCGCGAGCTCAACATTCCTGGTATCGATGGACTTGTTGGTCCTTTCATCAACATGTTGGGCCTGCCGCATCAACGTCAAGTCTGATGACAAGATCACCGAGGTTTTGAAGCAAACACATGACTCTTTCCTTTCAACGCTTGAACATCAGCATTCGTTCGTCTCGTCTGCTTCAGCGAAGGAATCTCTTGATGGCGAACGTCCTTTCAACACTTGTATGAGTATCGAGTATGCCACTGGGGGTATCCAGGCATCATCCGCCACTGATGCAGCGGTACAAACACCGAGCTTGTCATTTGAGTCGGTTCATGAGTCAAGGGCACCAGAGTTTGAAGTCGCGCTTGGTGTGCTGGTTGGTGACAAGAACGTCAAGGTGCAGTTGGGCTACCACGCTGGCGTTATGGAGGAGTCTATGATGGATAGGCTTGCTCGTATGTATGGGGATGTGGTGAGGGAGATGGTTGAGGGAGATGGTCTTGCCGGAGAAGTGCGAGACTTGAAGGCTCTTGCCGCCTGAGGATGATGGATTGCAGGAGCGACGAACAATTTCTTTTTCTTTTGTTGTAAAGTTCCTCTTGATTGTTAGGAGTTGGGCAGAAATTTTGTATATCTGGATTGACTTTGGAGCTGGTGGAGTTCTTCCATATTTGTAAATACAGTCTTTGATGGTACGTAGCAAAACTTTGTCATGCTCAAATCTCTTCTCTACATCTGTATCTACCACACTTCTATATGCCTATTGCCGAACATTTTTGCTAAGAATCTTTATCCAGTGTTGCGCCTGAGTCATTTCCTTATCCTTCCAACGTTTGCTGCTTCAATCTTTCTTCAAATCAACAGGGGTCTGAATTTGCACTGAGCCTGTATCCTCATCTGTATCCCGCTCTGCAACAATTGCTTTTGATCTCTTATCAAGCTGTTTTGAAGTTAGCTAATTTGAATTTTCCACACGTCAGACGCGAATCCACTATACGTACCCAGTTGACCGCCCCAGTCGCGCCGAAAAACGCAAACACCACCACAATCATAGCAATATATCCTTTCTTCCAGTACGGCGCATCCGTAGCAGGATACAGCGCTATACCCCAGAAGGTATACAGAATCGACTGTACCATACTCATGATATACAAAATAACCGATCGCGCAGCATCGTCGCCCGTGCGCTGGCATATAACGCTAGCCCAGCCGTAAATAATCGGATTGACGATGTACGACGTACCCGACAAGTAGAAAGCGAAGAATACACCGCCTGTAGGTAAGCTCGGTACGAGTAGCATGACCGAAACGACGAGTTGGAGACATCCGGCTAGTATGACCATTGGGATGCGGCGGTTCGTGATGTCGATTACATATCCAGCCCCGATGTTGGACACGATGGATACAGCTTGGATGCCGAGCGGGTATGTGGTAGTCGCATATGAAGGGAAGTCGTTGATATGTGCTTTCATCCACAGGAGGAACAGGCCTTGGAGGACGATTGCTTCTAGCGCGCAGCCGACGATCGAGTAGAATGTTAGTACGTACAGGTCTGGTGCGGCGAAGAGGCGCTTGACGAGAGACTTGAGGCTGATGTCGTGGCTCCAGTCTGTTTTGGGTGGCAGGCGCTCGATGGCGAGTTGGATTTCTTCTTTACTGAGGTAGGGGGCGGTGGTGGCTTCGGGGAGGTTGGGGAAGTACATCAGGCCGAAGATGCCGAAGGGGATTCCCATTGCGCCATCTGCGTGGAGTTAGTGGCTGTTCATTGTTTAGGAAGAGAGACTCACTAATGATGAAGACCCATTGCCAGCCCTGGAGCGCTGTCTCGCCGCGCAGGCTTTCGTTCATGGCAGTCATCATGACACCTGCGAACATGCTACCTATCTGCCCGATGGCTGTGAAGATGGCGGTGCGTTTGGCTATTTCTGATGGTTTGCTAGACTCGAGGTCAGACTGAAACGACTTTCTTGCCTATGTTCTCACTTACTACCAAGATCCCAAGATGTATATTGTGCCGCTGTACAAACTCGATTCGAAGAAACCTTGAAGGAACCGGACCACGCATAGCTGAGCATACGTTTTGCAGGCAGCGGAGCACATAGTCAATCCCGACCACACAAGGAGCGTGAATGGGAGCCAGAAGCGCGGTGCGACTTTCTGGATGATCAGCGCATGAGGAATTTGACCAACACAGCTCCTGCACCAAGTCAGCTTGACGTTGTCTCGTTCAGCGGGAGTTGACCACTGACCCTGCTGTGAACATAGCAATAAGGATGCTGTACTGGTTCCCAACCAGGTTGAGATGCTCTTTCAAGCCGGATACCTACATAGTCGCATTAGTCCTCTGGTCGCGAGTTTACGCGAATAGTTACACAGGCGTACATAGGCGTTGCTGAACGCAGAACGATCTAGACACCACATTAGCGCGAACCATACCGCGACAATCTGATTGGTCCAAACCCCACCTAGATAATTGAAAAAGTACGCAGAGCACAAGTACGCCTATACTCGTCAGTCTCGCGTCACAACCTGCAGCCGTCGCTCCTACTAGTATGAAAAAGTCTAAGTCTTCATTAGCTGCGTGAACTGATAGGTCCGGATCATTCCTGTATACCTAGTTTCCGAACCAGCCGCCTCTCCAAATCGGCCATGGTGGTGTTTAGTCGTGAGTACCCTTCGCGCTCGCGATGAAGAGCGAGACGCATCTTCTCGCGCAATCGCTGAAGTGAGTGTTTGCCCAGCCTTGGTGATGGAGTCGTGGTGGAGCAGAAACACCTTGATGGACACTAGCGAGCGAATCAGGTGCGGTGTTATGATAAGCAGTGTGGTTGGCGGGTGAGGCGCTTGAGGTTTAATGCTGCGACGGAGGAGGGTACCGAGAGGGTGGATGGTGGGATTTTGGTTCCGCTCGACGAACCGTATGGAGATGGATGTGCGTTGGGGTGATACAAGATACCTGAGGTCGTGGGATAGACAGGGGGTGGTGGGAAGGGCCGTTTGAGGCGATTTGAGACAGTCCATGCTTACCACCTATACGAGCCTCAATTGTGAAGGATGCAAGTCGAATATTCAGAGTTGATCGGTGTATTCACGTGACACACAATACTGTGACATAGTAACAAGCGGTAGAGATTCCTACAGCCGTCTTACCAGCGAAAGCCTCAGCAGCTTGACTGTTCTCAATATTGACGGAAAGTCAACAAGATTATTCGGTAGCCCGAAGCTATACACAGTATCGCCAGGCTTCTGTTGCGACGTCAAGCCTTCGTGTATAGCTTTAGGACTTAGCATGAGCTGCTACCTGTCGTACTTCACTTGACATTGTATTTGGCAAGCTATAGCTCTCGGTAGCTTCGAATAAACTTATTTGCTAGGCAGTTAGATGGGCTAACGCAGCATGACTATCCTATCAATACAAGAAGTTACAACTCCCACCACTTGAAGCTGCGCATGACTCTAGGAGCCTGTTGGAGTAAGGAATAGCTTGGCTGATCATCGAGTGGCAGATACCTGGAGCTCCAAACAAGCTGCACTCACATCAGGGTGAAAAGTCAAGCGGCGCGTTCCAATTCGGGCAGGATTTCGTTTAGTCATTCCAGGTGTGCAGATCAATCTACGCGCACATGAAAGGTGTCGCAAGCAACACGATACTTGGAAGTGTGCTGAACTGCTCAGTTGATAACCTTACAAGTCACGTTAGACAGCACGAGAGTTGAACTCATGGCACAAACAATTCAGCCAGCCTAACCCAAAATCACAGCCTGTTGCCGACAATCAGATCATCATGCGGAGCATACAAGTTCATACCGCGGCCTCTCTTCCTGCAGGCCAAGAATTGCAGCGGCAGAGGCTGACTAGGCCACATCCAATCACAGACCATCACTTCCTTCCCCTCTCCCGAGCTCACCATCGCAGTGCAATCTCACGTATATGTCAGATTTCAAGTGGTATTTGTCTGGCATGCAGCTCCGCAACGACGCTTGGGCGTACCATATTTCACATCCAGAACATCGCGTTTTTCACGCAGCAGGCCTCGCAATCTGCATCTTCAGTTGCACAGATGATCAGCGCACACTTGCCATTGCGAATGTACTGCACACCTTGGAATATGATTCCCAGAATAATCCTCATTTTTAAAAGGTTTTTGTACCGGTCAGAGGCTTGTATGCACGTTGACTGTGGTTAAGAACCCGGCCTGCTTTACGAGGTGTCGTGGACTGTTCATCCAAAAGGCTGATATATGCCTTGAGTATGTCAACTTTTCATAGATAGCACGCTCTCCTCTGCGCTAGAGATTGCGGTTTGCCCGCATAGAAACACACTGGGACACTGATTGGCCAACGCTCCTATGAAAGCTATAAAACGCCGAGGACATACCACGTTATTGCTCGCACGAGTTTGAATCACGACATGGACACACAAACACTCAAAGCTCAAGATGTCGAATGTTGTCATTCAAAACTAATCATTACCATTAACCCTTTTGGGTATTTTTATCATCTTCATCTAATGCTGGCCAAAGTACTTTCCCTTGCCCTTGCCCCACTTGGGCTTGACAACAAACGCACCGCGATCAATCGTGTTGATAACAGTGTATCCGCTGGGGAATGTGAAATGGCTCCATGTACCCGCATCCCAGAGCGCATCACCACCACCGGGCTTCATGTCGTCGCCAGGGAAGACGTCAAAGTACGCAATCTCCTCGACCTTGCTGCCGTCGGGGAAGCGCGAGATGCTGCTGACGTCGAGGATGCGCAGGCCGGATTGGTAGTTGGATTGGAAGGCGAGGCCGTCGTGCACGAACTGGTTGTGGTCGACCATGCGGGTAGTGGCTTTGTAGTAGCCGGAGACTTTGGGGGCTTCGAGGTTCTGGATGTCCCAGATATATGTGACAGCGAAGCCATCTTTGGCTAATGATCCGACCGCAGTTCGGTTGGGGTCAATCTGGCCCTCGTCGAGCTCGTCGTCCATGACGAGATGGGTCTGCCAGTACTCATCGGTCACTCCAGCCTTGGTGGGTGTATGAGGCGCCAACGTAGGGAGTGCGGGAGATGATCTTTCCGGCGCCAACGCCCTTCTTGTTGGTGACATCGTAGATGGTAAGGGTGTCCTCGTTGTAGCCGTAGCAGATGTCACGTCCCTGAAAATGGTCAGATGTGCATTAGACGGAAATTTGCAAAATTGCGGCTTACGTAGTACTTCTTGTGGGGTCCACGGTAGACAATGCATTGGGCATCGTGGGTGTAGCCATCTTGGGGCGCGCAACCCTCAATATACGGCTTGGTTATGTCGTCGGTGTTGATGAAGATGGGGCCACCGGCGCAGGTGTCGTTGCGGCCGGGGCGTCCACCACAGCCGAGAGCGACGACGTAGTTCTTCTCCTCGTTGGCACGGACAGTGTGGGAGCGCCCGGCAATACCCTGGGTAAGGTTGACCCAGGCAATGTCCTTCTTGATATCGAAGGTCTTGGGGCTCTTGGGGTCGAGCTTGAGGAGCTTCTTCATGTCGAAGAACTGGATACCGTGGCCGATACCCTCGGAACCAATGACAAGGGTGTCCTTGAGGACCTGCATCTCACGCCAGATGACGGAGTCGTTCTGGGCGGGAAGGCGACCAAGGTACTCGAGCTGACCCTTCTTGGTGACCTCGGCGAAAGCAGCACCATAGGTCTGACCAATGGCGATGAACTCGCGGTCCTTGTAGGTCCATCCCCATGAACCAGAACCATCACCGACAGAGTCACCAAGCTCGGCATGAGTCTTGAAGTCGTACATGTCGATGTTCTTACATTTGTAACTTTGAAAAGTGTTAGCTCATGTCTGATTGGGACCCTGCATGTAATTGCTTACGTCTGGATCGGCATCGCCCTTGACTGCCTCGACGCGACCGTTCTTGCACTCGATCTTGTCCTTGTTGGATCGCTTCTTGTGGAAGTCAATCCACTTCTTGCTGTCGTATTCGCCAGCGTCGCGGTGCTTGGCCCATGCTGCTTCTTTGGCAGACATCATAAGGTCCATGACCGCGCCAGAGGCGTATTCAGCGTGGGTGAAGCCATGGGCAGAGGCCAGAGGCACAATGGCTGCCGTAGCAAGAGTAGACCACTTCATCTTTGCAAATGGTACTGCGGATTGTCGGGTTGGCAGATGATCCAGCAACCTGGGTGGAGGAGAGTGCACTTTATACGTCTTGTTTACCGACAGCACCAAGATCAAAGCACCGCATTATTTGGTACGGTCGCGCGCGGTGCCCCAGTCCGCCTTACAATTGGAAGATGATCATCGACGTGAGACCTTCCTATCGTAGGTGGTACAGAGTCGAAGCATCTGTATCCAAGCTCCGTAGCGAAGCATTAATACTGGCAGTAGCATGTCGATAGTGCTGGGCATGTCTTGGGAGCGGCTTGGGACACGGAGGGATCCAGTGGTGATTTGCTCTGTAAAGTGCTGGAAGCTTGGCGGCATTCCGACCTGCACTTCGAGAACAAGCTGCGGATCTTGCTTACCATGCAGCGGTCGTGGACAAGGCGGGGCCAGCGACATGCACGACAAGCTTGGTCGTCGGTCCGCCGGCGTGTGCGCTGATAGGCAGGTTGTTTCTGCGTATCAGGAAGGTGCCAAGATATTGTAGGATTGCATCTGCGCCACAACAACAGAGCCGCGGGAGTTCGGAGCCGACGCCGTTGAGGTCATGAGGGGTATTTGCTGCGTTCCATTTGATTCGTAAGGGTAACACCGGTGTCGGTCGGAGGATGCAGAGTATCCTGGCTCGAGGGTGATATTTTGCTGTGCATGTGATATAGGTATGAGGTGGTCAGGGGTTGATAGGAAGCGAGCAAGCATTGCAGCCCTGCATATGCTGGAGCCTGGCAACTGCTTCAAGCCGGTGAAGATGGTCGTTTGGTGGCAAGCATTTTTACCGTTGTTCCGTCTCTGGCGGAAGGACCAATTTGGCTAGAAGCCAGAGTCTTATCTTGGTGGAGCAGGTCCGGAGAAGTACAACTAGGTCGACGTAGCAGAGCTTGGCGACAGACCGTGACCAAAAGCTATTATATGACTCGCAGGAAGAATAGACGTGAGATCGGACAGCACTGAGGAGATGGGAGGTGCGAGATCCGTGTGGTCAACACTGCAAAAGTAGGGAACACCGAGCTATGATATAGTTGACCGACTGCATTGGCACTGCAGTGTCTATACTGCTTGCGAATGAAATGAGCAAAATTGAGGCCGATACGTACCAAGGCCAGCAGGGACCGAAGATGGATGATTGGGCGGGTGTAGGGGCGCTGCATATTGTGGGGACGACCCAACTGGTAGCACGCGTTCATGTGAAGCCAGTCTTAGTCCTGTCAGAATCACTTGTCCGCGTGCTTGTATCCGCTAACTTTGGTACGCTGTCGGACAGACTGCGCGTAAAGGAGCAAACGTGTGAATTGAACATTACACATGACAAGGTGCAAATGGTGAGAATTGAGTGCACACGTGAGATTGAGCGGCCCGCAGCCATACGAGCTCTCCGGCTCGGCTAAACATGCCCTGCCGAAGATCGCGACAACTCCGAGTCGAGCAGCCCCAACAATGCGAAAACAATCATCACAGCAGCAACACCGACTTGTAGCAACATGAAGCTGTCGGAGGATGACCTGTACCGCACGTCTACTCAGTACAGGGCCTGGTCCTTCACCAAGCAACAACTGGCGGCGCAACGCCTGAAAACCAACCTCCAAGCCACCGAACGCGTCAAAGCAAATGTCGCGAGACAACGCGCCCAGCGAGCACAACAGACCGAGACGGATAGCATAGGCTCTGGAGTCGAAAATGGCAGTGGCGCTACTACCCCGCTTCCCGATCGGGGCAGCGACGTGAAGGAGGTCGACTGCTTGACGGCGGACGAGGAGTTGGCGATAGTAGACGAGTTCTGCGAGAGAGCACTGCAGCTCGGAGCGCATTGCCAGTTCCCCATTGAAGTTACAGTACGCATATCCTCAATTGACACTTCAGATGCGAATTACTAATACCTTCAAGGCAACATGCATCCAATTCCTGCGCCGCTTCTACCTCTTCAACTCGCCCATGACCTACCACGGCCAAAACATCTCCCGCACCGCCATGTTCCTCGCCTCCAAAGTCGAAGGCGCCATGCGCCCCATTGACCACTTCGCCACAAACTTTAAGAAGACCACGGCGGAGCAGATCCTCGCGCCCGAATACGTCATCGTCCAGGGCCTGCGCTTCAACTTTGATGTCCGACACCCGTTCCGCGCGCTCAAAGGCGGGCATCTGGAACTCATGGAGATCGCAAAGGGGACATACGAGGGCCCGAATTATTTGGAAGAGGGCATGACGAGCGCAGATTTGAGTGCGAGGATGTTAAAGTTGCCGGGGAAGAAGGGCCAGCCGTCGAATGCTACGATGCAGGACATGGAAAAGCGCATCACGGAAGCATACGGCCTCGCATCGCACATCTTGAAAACCGCAGCGCTCCTGACCGATGCGTACTTCCTCTACACGCCCGCGCAGATCTGGCTCGCCGCCCACCTCCTCGCCGATGGCCCTATTACAACCTTCTTCCTCAGCGTAAAACTCCCCGCTTCATCCCCCCACTTGCCCAAACTCACCGCCGTCATACAATCTTGCGCCACCCTCCTCTCCTCCCACCGCACTTACATTGCAACCGTCAACCCCAAGGCCGACGACAGCGCGCACAAAGCGCGCGTCAAGGCCCTGATTGAGAAGCTGAAGAGTTGCCGGGATCCGGACAAGGTGGATTTGGTCAAGTTGAACCAAGCGCAGAAGAGGGATGCAGTGAACGAAGAGAACGGTGGTGTCGAGGAGAACAAGGCGAAGAGGAGGAAAGTGGGCAGAGAGGAGTATCAGAAGGCGAGTGATGAGTTTTGGGGGCCCGAGTTGGGGAAGAAGGAGTGATGTGAAGGGTTGGATTATGCATAGCGAGGAGTTCATGGGCGGATTCCAACTTTGTGGACTCTAGAGCAGAGTCCCTTTTCTCTTTTATTATACTGTACATTCTACCCTCCTCTCGTCATCTCACTTCCCCCTCCACCCACTTAATCCTTCTTCCTCTCCGCCCCACCACTCTCCCGCCTCAAAACCCCTCCCGCACCAGCAGCCATATGCGCCATCGGCGCAACCGGCGCCATGCCCAGCGGCTTCCTACCCCCTAGCACCGAGTTTCCAAGGAACTTTGGCATCCCCGTATTCTCCCCCCTACCACCACCGCCTTCTTCAACCTCACCAACCGCGCCCCCCTCACCTTCTTCCACCCCGTCCGCTTCCTCCTTCTCCTTCATCTCCCTCGCCCGAATCTCCTTCATAAGCCCCTGCATCTGCAGCCGATACACCTGCGGGACATTTGCATTCGAGCCAAACGTCCTGAGCAGCTCTGTTTTGCGCGCATTGTAGCGCGCGCGCAGGGCGATGGCGGACTTGGGTTTGGGAGCCGAGGGGGGAATCTGGTCGTCATCCGAGTCGCTGGATTCCTGCGGGGCCTGCGCGGCGGTGCGGTACTCGTCGCGGCGGCGCTGGAGTTCGTGCGAGTCGGAGCTGAGGTCGCGCTTGCGCTTGGGGAGGGCGGGGGATGAACGAGTGCTGGCGGGGAAGATGGGGACGGCGCTGGTTCGATGAGAGACCGGGTCTTCCGCGTCGTTGGAGGGGAGGCGAGGAGCGGCGCTGGTGCGGTGGGAGATGGGTTGTTCTGCGTCGGAGGAGGCGTGGCGGTGCTGGGTGAGGCGTGGAGGGGGCATGTCTCGCTCGGCCTCTGCCTCTGGTTCGGGCTCGGGCTCGGGATCTTCGAAGAGCGCATCGAGTGTGTTCTGCTGCTCATGTGAGACGTCGAGGTCTTGGTTGCCGTTTGGAGTAGCGGGGGCTTCATCGCTGCCGTCATGTTGCGCTACATCAGGTGTAGGCGTAGGTCTCGTCTCTCTCTCATCCTCACTCTGCCTCATCGCTGGCTCCAAATCCCGTCTATACCTCGCGTCCTCCCGCTTACCCTTGACGCCAAAGCTCTCTTCAAAGTCCTGCAGCACGCTCTTGAGCTCCACAATGCTCTTGTGCAGTTCGGGGAAGTCGGTCCCGACGTTGGAGTACACGGAGACGACGTTCCAGCTGGCCATCATCAGGTTGTCGAAGTTGGGGAAGGCGGTTCTGATGACGTTGTTGAAGAGGTCGACTTTGATGGTAGTGGGGATGGCGTTGAAGGTGGCGGTTTTGGCGTCTTCGGGGATGGTGTTGAGGCCGATGTGTTTGCGCTTGTTGGTGGAGTGTTTGGAGATGGGTTCGCCGGGACGACGCTTCTTGGCTTTCTTCACTTTGGGGATGTTAGTGTGAGTAGTTCAAATTGAGCAGGTGGGCTTGCCTAGAGCAGTAGATCCGTTCTGTGCTGCACGCTCAGGGTCGAGCCTGGAGAGTGTCTGCTATGGTCAGTGACTGATATTGGAACTGGACGAATTCGGGCGTCTCGTAAGAAATGAGCCAGGAGATGCTCAAACATGCATTGACAGCTCGAACACTGCCTCAACAACCATGGATTACCTCCAGGCTCAATCATCTTAGTAGCACACAAATGTCAAAGACCAAGAATCCAAAAGAGAACAATCTCACCTGCCCAACCCGAAACGCCTCTTCAACCGGAGCTTTACTCGCAATCTCAAACGCACTCCGCCTAAGCTCATTGATCTTATTCTTCCTCTCCCAAATCGTCCTGAACTTCGCCTCAAACAGGCCTACCATCGTCTTCGCAATGAAGCTGTGAATCGGCACAGTCTCCAAGTTCGCTTCATCGGGCTTCAAAGCATCTTCCGTGCGCAGCTCAAACGTGTCATCTTCGACTGTCAGGTAGGCGCGGTAGATACCCGCCGGGCCCTGGTCGCTGGCGGTGTCGAAGTGAACATTGCCCAGGTCGTAGCGTGTGGCGGAGGGGCGGAGAGTCACCATGACGAGTGGAGGATACACAGCGCCATTGATGCGCTTATAGGCGGGCGGCTCGTTGTCAGAGAGCCCGCATATGAATTCGTTGAGGTGAGGGATGTCAGTCCAGCGGAGCTGATCGCGGAGCATGAGAGCGCGCTTCTGCGCCTTGTTGAGGGAGTGGAAGGTAGGTGCCTCCACCGCTATGTTAGGAGCCATGTTGGTATGGCGAGGGGGAAGTATCGTGGTTGAGCACTTCGTGGTGGTGACAATGTTGTAGCGGAGGCTGCAGTGTGGTGTGATATAGTCGCGTATTCTTCGAGCTCAAGAAAAACTGCGCACGAGCTTGCTGTGACGGAATTGCAGCCCTCCAGGCCGCTATTAGCGGGGCAGATTGCAGAGTGGTCTTGTCGCGGCTCACCTCGAGCGCAGGTGAGCGGTGTCGGGCGGGGATGGGAGAGCAACTGTTGAGGGCCTTTTGGCTTTGCCGTAAGCGAAGAAGTAATCGATGAGGTCAATCCAGGCCACGGTTGATAGCGAGATGAGGGCCGTAGTAGGGATATAGAGGAGCTTGGAGTGCGGAAGCCAGAACATATACTCGGAGGTCACAGATGCTGCTATGGCTATCTCTCACCTCAACTGCGGCAGGAGCGCGGCCAAGCCTTCAAGTAAAGGTGGGAATAGGCACAATGGAAGAGGATACCTTGCACACTTTGATCCTCCCCAGATGATGACTTATGTGATGTTGTTTGAGCAGGAGATGTTCGTGTAAAGAAGTGCCAACGAAGTAGATTCCGCCACTGAGATATCATGAAGGACTAGCTGAGGAGGTAGAGGCACGAAGAGCAGAATGAAGAAAAGATGCTAGTCGTAACAATAAAGACAACTTGATTATTGTCGTCAGCTCCAACATTGTGCAAGAAGACATGGTTGGAACGGGCAAAGTAACATGCCAGTTCATGCTCTATCCTTCAAATATCGATCTTCAAGGCGGACCGCCGTGATGAGCGGTCACATTCAGCCGAACGGGCATGACGAGTGACAGAAATAACAATCACGATAGAAACTGAAGAGAATTTTGTCCTCAGTATGAGATTCAACATGGTGAAAGATGGAATACGAAGTAAGGATAGACCAGGAGAGGGTGTGGTAGGTTAAAGAAAATGTGACACAAGATGACTTGACTTTGCGGAATGCTGCAGAAACGCACCGGATCCACATGTCGTTCAAAGCATTTGTAGGGCGCAATCAAGTCATTTACTTCTGAAGATGTGACGAAGACGCTCAACCAGCAATGAATATTATGAGCTTACCAAGTCAAGCTTGCATCTATTTCTACTCATACACATTCGAAGATTATCACGTTCTGCTGGCTGCCTGCACACGTGACCTGGCCTACAAGTATAGACCCTCGGGTTCACCTTCGCTCTTCGTCTTCAGGACTCGCTCCCTTGCAGCGCGGAAATCCTCCATGTTGACGCGCATTCTTCGCTCACGTAGAGCCAAGAGACCGGCCTCGGAACAGATGGCCTTGATATCGGCACCGGAGAGATCGTCCTTCTGGTTGATGAACTCGTCTAGGTCGACGTCCTCGTTCAAAGACATCTTGGAGGTGTGCAGGGTAAAAATCTTCTTCTTGGTTGATTCTGTGACATTGTTAGCTGTACGCCTTTATGGTGAGTGGTTGATAAGCTTACGATCGGGGTTCTCGAAGAGAATCTTTCGGTCAATACGACCAGGTCGAATCAGGGCAGGGTCGAGTGTCTCGATCTTGTTGGTGGCCATGATGACCTTGACGTCACCACGATCGTCGAAACCGTCAAGCTGGTTGAGAAGCTCCAACATGGTTCGTTGAATCTCGCGCTCACCTCCTGACGTTGACTCGTAACGCTTGGTACCAATGGCGTCGATCTCGTCGATGAAGACGATGGAGGGAGCGTTCTCCGCGGCGGTCTGGAACAGCTGTCGGACTAACCTGGGGCCGTCTCCGAGGTACTTCTGAATCAGCTCGCTACCGACGATACGCAGGAACGTGGCGCTGGTCTGGTTGGCCACGGCCTTTGCCAGGAGAGTCTTTCCGGTACCAGGCGCACCGTAGAGAATGACACCCTTCGGCGGCTTGATACCCATCTCCTCGTACAGCTCCGGATGCAGCAGTGGCAGCTCGACCGCCTCTCGTACTTCCTGAATCTGCTGCTCCAGACCACCAATATCCGCATACGACTCAGTCGGCGCCTTGTCAAGCTTCATGACTGACACCAGAGGATCCGCATCGTCTGTGAGCACACCTACGACCGACACCGACTTATGATGTAGTAGAATGCTGGCTCCTGGCTCGAGCAGGTCCTTGTCGACGAAAGACATGATGGAGACGTAGTACTCGGGGCCGGTGGCACTGGACACGATGGCGTGGTCGTCGTCGATCAGCTCCTCGAGGTTGCCGACGCCCATGGGGCTGCCTCGCATGTCGTCCACCCGCGATCGCTCGTCAGCGTTGCGGTCCGCGGCATCCTCTCCACCCTGGGGCACGGGCGCGTTGCCCTCCTTGACCGCCTTCGCCTTCCGTAGCCGCTCCTGGTTCTCGACGTACTCCTCCTCCAGCAGCAGGTGGTCGTGGATGCGCTGCATACGCAGATACCTCAGCTTGCATCGTGCGGTCGGGTAGACAATGGGGAGCTTGGCGGCGGCGCTGGGTCCGGCAGCCTTCTTCTTCTTCCTGCCGATGCGGGTCGTGGGCTGTGGTGGTGGCTCGTACTTTGGCTTATCCTTCTGCAATGAGTGTCAGCATCACATGATCGCAAACAGAGCTAGGCATAAGGTACCTTGTCCTTCTTGTTCTTGTCATCGCCGGGAGGGCCGCCGCCTCCAGCACTGGACTGCTGGTTACCCTGCGTATCGTTAGTATGCGGCCAAACGACCTCCGAAGGGAGGCAAGCTCACCATGGCACGCGGTCAGTCTGGGGGTCGTGTAGAATTATTCGGCGATTAGGGAGAGAAGTGAGTTGTCCAGGAGCAGTCAGACTGCAGAGATGAGCGATGGGGTGCTGCGGTGGCGGTCGTGTTTGTCGTGTTGACGGTGTTCATGGCCGCGCTGATGCCGCCGTAGCTTCCTGCTTATGTAAGGGCCTGTGCCTATAGCGTCACTGCCTCTCGACCACCCGCCTCACCTTTCCATAGACCGACAGACACGTCAACAAGCTCCTGACTGTGATAGATAAACTTCTTCTGTGCACTTCCACCGTCCAACTCTGCTACATACTTTGTTCTTTCATTCCGAGTGATTCACTAACTGAACTCTGGCCCCGCGGTTGCACCCGAGCTCCAAGCAGCACCCCACGCGGGTTGCCAGGTACTCTTTCTTGACACGCTTCGCGACTGCCTCCACTCTGTAGCGTATGTACAGCTCAACTTGATACCTCACACAAGACCAACGTCACTCTCTTCCCCATCCAACCGCCATTCACCAACACGCGTGACTCCGACCCCGCAGCAGCTGGCGCCTCTGGAGCCTCAGGCTGACCACTGCTCAGATCCACCACTCGTTGCCTACCTTGCACCACGCTCCGCCTTACTCTTCTCTCTTCCTTCAAGCACTCTCTCCATCTCTTCAACTCTGCACAATGGCTTCTTCCAATAGGACCAGGCGGATTGCCAAAGAGATCGCCGATATCCAAAACGACCAACTCTCCAAGATTGTTGTCGAGCCCGCAGGAAATGGCGATGACCTCACACATCTCAAGGGCCAGTTCTACGGGCCTCCAGACACGCCGTACGAGGGCGGCACATTCCAAGTAGACATCAAGGTCCCTAGCGAATACCCCTTCCGGCCGCCTGTCATGCGCTTCGAGACCAAGATCTGGCACCCCAACGTCAGCTCTCAGACAGTAAGCCGGCTCGCATCACATTCGTAGTCACATGCTAATTCTATAGGGCGCCATCTGCTTAGACACGCTATCGTCACAATGGTCGCCAGTCCTGACCATCAAGTCCGCCCTTATCTCTCTCCAGTCCCTGCTGAGCACACCCGAGCCAAAGGATCCACAAGACGCCGAAGTCGCGGGAATGCTGATACGGAATCCGGCTGAATTCGAACACAAGGCGAGGGAGTGGTCAGTCATGCATGCGGGAGCACCGAAGAAGGAAATTGCCGAAGGTAGCGGAGGTGCCACGGCAGAGTCGATCAAGAAGAAGCACATGCAGGCCAAGGAGAATGAAGAGAAGGTCAAGATGGCAGCGTACGTATGAAGCCCCAGTCCGCAGATCTGAGCTAATGTGCATGTAGATACCACGGATACAACAAGCAACTCGTCGACCGCTTCGTCGCCATGGGCTTCGATGTCGAGGCTGTCGTCGCCGCATTCGAGTACGTCGGCATCGACAAGATGGGTGGCGAGGACTACGAACTCGAGGAGGCTTACATGGGCGATATCACTGCTCGTCTCTTTGGTGAGGCGTAAGCACTTCGCTGAAATGAACACTGCAATCTCTACCGCTACCCTATACACACTGCCACGAGCGATTGACGTGCAAGACGAGACAGGAAGGAATGGGAAGGAGTCAACCCACTGGCGTTTTTTGATTATGTCTGGTTCATCATCGGCGGCGTCGGTTTCGGCCTTTTGTTGGCTTTCGACGTACGGTGCACGTCTACGGAGTTTGGGATATCATGGCTCAGATAATGAGCTTGAGTGCGACGGCTGTCCTTTGATATGTGAATTAGACATTTCAAAACACTGCTGATTCTTTTCTTACGTTTCTTCTTGGACTGACGAAAGTATTGCCCAAATGTTGCTGCGAAGGACGAAAGTGCTACGCTTTACTGTTAACGATGCACTATATGTGGTCCAAGACTACATTGTTCTTGCCCAATTGAAGAGATTGTACAATCGGCATCATATATAGGCCGAGGGTAACATATGTGATCATGAAGAAACTACAAAAGCGGGATATCTAGCAAGAAAGCACCAATCCTCGTGATGAAGGAACGTCTCAAAATATATACCAAACCCCCAAAGATGCAATATCATACATTGAAAATCTGCATTATCCTCCTCTTCAGTCTCTCACTTCGCCGGCCGCACCTGGCTTCGATAACTCGCATCCATCTCCACCGGCGCACTCAACGCACTTACTTCCACCGGCCCCGCGTGCTGCGCGTACTTATCCACCGCAGGTAGTTGTGAAATTCCTGGTTGCGGCGAGTATGGGGAATGCGCTTCGTGAACAGGCTGTTGGGGCTGGTACGCGTAGCCCTGGTAAGGGTCACTGGGCGCTTCGTACGGATTGGATTTTCTGGCAGCGCTTTTCCGCCGGCGCCAGAGGAGGAATGCGATGGCGCCTAGGAGTGCTAGGCCGCCGAGCAGGCCGCCTACGATGCCGCCAATTGCGCTGGTGGACAGGGTAGACTTGGAGGATGAGGAGGAGTTGGACGTGGAGGACAGGATGGTTGGAGTGCTGGATGCTGCGGGTGGTGATGATGAGGCAGCCGGTCTGGTCGTGGGTTTTGCAGAAGCGCCTGGGGTGGTGGACGTCCAGGCGAGTAATTGCTGCGCTTCGACGGGGTATTGAGTCGCTCGTGGGCTTGCGGAGCTGAGGGATGAGAAAGTTTCGTTGAGGGTTGTGGCGTTGAGGAAGCGGATTGTGTTTTGTTCTTTGCTCCAGCAGACGCGGAACTGCTTTGCGTTTTGGGTGCATTGTTCGCTGGAGGATGTGTCAATTTACTTCTTCTGGCAGTCTACTTGGTGGCGATGCGAGATTGAAAACATACGCTTCATGACAGCAGTAATCGACGCCGAGATTGGTACAGCCTGTTTGCTGCGCAGAAGGCTTGTCTGCGGTTGAGCCTTCGCATTTGGTCGCGCCGGTCCAGCATGGGCCGACTTTGTTTCCTGGTTCGCAGCAATACCACTTTTTGGTCAAGGTGTCGCGGCTACACATGTTCGGTTCTTTGCATTCGTAGATCATGTCGCCGCATCTTCTTGGAGCTGTCGCATTGCCTCCATTCCCGGCGAAGTAGAATTGTTCAAAAGCTGCTAGAGCTGGAGAGGTGCCCAGCAATAGAGCCCATATCGCTTGAGAGCGCATAATGACGAACTATGAGATATCGTGATATCTGACGGACGAAGACAATGGTATTGTTCCCAGAATCGCGCGAAGATGCGGCACAGCGACCTACTAAAGGGATTGCAGACCGGCGCGACTTGGGGCTGATCGACCTAGGGTTGCGCGCGGTGGGGCTGTCTCTATGTTTATCGAGGCAGTGTCGTGAGATGCTAGCACGCGGTGTGGCTGACTTCGTCCCACTTTGCTACCAATCGTACGAGCGATAGATAGCCTCGCGGAAGCATCCTTGCCAAATAAGGATGTTTCAAAACGACCGTCGTCTACCTCATCCAATGCTGTTGCGTCTCGGCCCGCCCAGACGGCTAGTTGGAGATGGTGGCTGGATACTTAGCAGATGCGTACAGCCTCAGCAGGTAATTATGCCAGGCGTATGGTTCTGCACTGGCTAGACCATTGATGTCTCATGGTTCTGAAATTCTTACAACGTCGCCATGCGTGATGTTAGACTCAATAAGAGACGCTGTCGCTGGTACTGAAGTACCACAGGAGTATCCAAGTCGGTGCCTTTCTTTTGATGGGTGGACAAGGCCGAATTAGTGGGAGGCCTTAATGGAGTTCTCCCGTCCTGCTGGCGGCACACAAACTGCGCTGCCACTTCATTGGGCATCGAAGGTTAGCCTAGGCAAAAATGTTCCCAGGTAGCCTTGATCTCAGAGCTACCATCTCTCATCCTGAACTGCGTAGGGGACGTGGCAATCGTGTTAGCGGTGTCGACCGGCGGTCCAAATAGCGGGATGATGCAAGCAATCTGTGTTGTACATTTTGACACCGGGGCTTTTTCAGAGATCCCGCCCTGAGTGAGCTGGAGTCTGATTGTGTATGATGCGCTGGCTAACGTGACGAGAGTGATAGCGGCAGGTGGCAGGTCGAGATTTGGTACCGGTCGGGAAGACCCTTGCGCTAATTTAAGCAGCTTTGGCCATCAACCAGTCAGCATACCCTCTTCTCCAATTTTTCGTCAAGCAGTCAATTCCATTTTATGAAGAATTGAAGCGAACACATTAATTACTTACAGCTCCTTGCGACTCCCCGCCTTATCGTTGTTGGAGTCGTTGGCCCCTTTGCGGACACCGCGACCTCACGAGCGCTATTACATCATCACGGCCCTTACGACCCTGACGACATGGATCGTGCATTAATCAACACAGCATATGTGGGCTGGGAAACGTTGACGATACAAATTGACTGGTCGTAATTGACATCGCAGGTGCTTTACCTGTGCAGCTCGCGTGAGTGAGCTCATCACTTGCACGGTCGAAGCAAGGGACGCTCCGAACAGCGAACTCGGCGAACTTTGGACTAGACAGGGCAAAGATGGGTTACCAGCTTCGCCAGAGCCCATGCCTGTCTCGACGTCTTGCCCTACTCTGTTTCTCCACTGACGCTTCCACGCCCGCCCCAGACCGCTTTTGTACCGCATAAGCCCCCACGAATCTTCTTCAAAAGATGGCTAGAGCATTGGGAGGCGATGCAACCAGTCCTGGAATATTGAGTGGCGTAGATGTCAGCAAGAAGCTGTAACGACCTGTCTTCTGGCAATGTGCCGAAAGTGCTTTAAGATCCCAAAGCTCGCCAATGGACATTCCGAACATCGAGAGTAACCAGCGGTGCAGGACTGTCGGTCAATTAGCTTTGCACATCGAATGAGCCATCTATACTAGAGGTCCATTTACCAAGGCCTTCAAATCCAGCAGGCTCTCCATCCTCCTTAAGTGGTGGAATTGCTTCGAATGCCATGGCATCACCAGCGACTGCTGCGAAGTGTTTGTTCCAGAGCCACTTTACCGTGGCCATATTCCCCTCAACGCCAGACACTTGCAGCTTCTGTTGTAGCTTTGCAAAACTGGTGGGCGTACCTGCTTCCAAGATCTCGGTTTCTCCGGTACGAACTATCAACACGTCGCCAGGCCGAAATTCAACATTCTGGTACTTGGCTATAGCCTCAATATCTGCAACACCTATGCGATGCCCATCATGAGGATGGCAGATGGCTTCTTCGCCGGATTTGCCTTCTGCCACGGCTTTTTGCTCGTACCAGGCTTTGTAGTCGATCAGAATGCCACGAGCTACAAGACACCCGCGCCCATGCCAATGGTCCAGCGTCGGCATCTGGTTCTGTTTGGTCGTTGATGCTGATAGTGCCTCTTTAGATACGCGAATGCCATTATATGCAAGCTTCGTTTCCTGGTCTGACTCGCGGTCAAATCGTGCCTAAATGTTTCTTTGGAAATGGACGAATACCTTGCCAGTGGACGAGGCTATCCCACTGCGAAGATCTCTGAAAAGCTGGTCAGTACTAGCATGGGAAGAAGTCAGTGACACTTGCCTGCGTATTGAACGTAATCTCATCCTAAGGTTGGTTGTATAACATTAGTGTCTGACCTGCACGCATTCTGGACATTGAGATCTCTTACGTCCCACCCCTCCCCATCACTCAGCCCAAGTTCGCTAAGTGAAGATATCTTGTGGACAGGATCGATGCGCCCGGGAATAGGCAATTTAGATCCATTCAGCGCCCAGCTTGACAGGCTCAGTATTCTTTACACATTTTTCAGCCTTCATCGACTCACTTGAGCGATATGGAAACGCCATCTCGCGCTTCCTTGCAGGCTTCCGCAACGATTTCAGGCGTGAGCAGATTAAGAGTGCCTTTTAGATCTTTCTTGCCGTTTTCGTCGAATATGCCCCAAGCGCAGCCCTGGGGCATACCATCTACCGCTGGAAGACTATCAAAGTCGGGTATCTTCGAAATCATGGTTCAAGAAAACGGGTTTGAACTCGAGGCGACGGTTGCGGCCTGTGGCGCGGACTTAGATGTATAAGCGGCCTCGGTAAGTTCGAGGTCCGCGTTCCGTGAGTGGATATGTTGCATCTAACTTCAAACTATCCAGGACTAGTTAGAGTGTGGTATTTGTGATTGGACATTTGCTATAGACGATGCAACACCAATCCACAGACTAGATTACAGCACCAACTCAATTGTAAATTTCTACATACGGTCTATACGGCAGAATATGGGTCTCAGGCGGGACCCTCGTCGCACGGACAATGGCCTTTTTGCAGTCTTACAACGTAGATCTACAACCAAGACTACACAATGCCTTCAGTGATTGAATCAAATGAAACTGCTATTCCGCCGGAGCAGAAGTACTTCACCGAAGCAGCGAAACGCCTGAAAAAGGAGGGCACCGATCAATTCGAAGAGCTTCATTTCAGCACGAACGAACGTCTGCGAAGTCTAGCAGGAGATCCTTGGGCTGATCATGCGGCATTGGACAGGCTCCCGTTACCCGTCCGGGATGGCGGCAGCATCAAATTCCTGATCACCGGCACCGGCTTCGGTGGCATTATTATGGCGATCAAGTTGGTGCAAGCCGGATTTACGGCGGAACAAATCGTACTTGTCGAAGCGGGAGGAGGCGTCGGAGGCACTTGGTATTGGAACCGCTATCCAGGCCTACATTGTAAGTTCAAACGGCGGGATACATTCGCTCCGACCATGCGCTTACTTAAGAACCACACCAGGTGATGTAGAGTCATATTGTTACATGCCGTTCCTAGAAGAGACGGGCTATATGCCGAAGCAGAAGTATTCTTCAGGTGTCGAGATTCGAAGGTATATGGAATATCTTGTCGAGCATTTTGGCTTGAAAGATCGCATCATATTCCGATCGCAGGTGAGGAAACTGCAGTGGGACGGGAGCAGCCGCAATTGGCAGACAACCATCAAACTTGGACGCGGCCCTGATGGACAAGAAGAGAAGACGTTATCCATACAGGCGGACTTTGTTACACTTGCTAGCGGACTGTTCCCATATCCACAGGTGCCTAGAGTCCCTGGCCTTGCCGATTTCAAGGGACAAATGTTCCATACATCTCGGTGGGACTATGGTATAACTGGTGGCTCGTATGGTACTACTTTCCCGGAAATGGAAAAGCTCAAAGGCTTGCGCGTAGGTGTCATCGGCACCGGGGCGACAGCGGTACGTAAATATGTGTACAACTGCATGTGAGACACACACTGACTTTGTACACCAACATCCAGATACAAATAATCCCGCTGCTGGCCAAGTATGCGCAGGAACTCTACATTTTTCAACGCACACCATCACACGTCCACACTCGAGGGCAGAAGGACACCGACCCGAAAGAATGGCGTGAGAAAATCGCGGCAAAGCCAGGATGGCAAAAGGAACGCGTTGAGAATCTGGCTGAGAGGCTTGCAGGACATACCGAAGTTGACCTAGTCAATGACAATTGGTCGAGACTGAACGCTTACCTTGCGCTCATTGGAAGCAAGCGCTTTGGAAAAATCGCACCCGAAAAAGCGAAGAGCCATATTGACAGAATGCTTTTACTGGATTCTGAACAGAGTAAGAAGGCGCGAGCACGTATCCCAACGGTGGTGAAAGATGGACAGACGGCAGAAAAGTTGACAGCTTGGTACCCAACGTGGTGCAAACGACCAACCTTCAGTGACGTGTATCTCGAAACTTTCAACAACGAGAACGTACATCTTATCGATACCGACGGCAAAGGTATCCAAAGCGTCACGCCAAACGGGATCGTTGCCAACGGCCAAGAATATCCCGTCGACATCCTCATCCTGAGCACAGGATACCGTTCGCCTCAAGCTGGCGGCGACCCTGGTTCCCGCACTGATATTGAGGTCATTGGTCGAGATGATCAGAAGCTATCAGAGAAGTGGGAAAAGGAAGGCGTTTGCACGCTGCACGGCGTGTGTTCGAACGGCTTTCCCAATTTCTTCTGGCAGTCTGCCTCTCAAGCTGGCGCGACCGCGAACTACTCGCACATCATAGATGTCGTGAGCGAACACATTGCCGGAATCATCGCTCAGGGACACGAACGCACGACTGACAAATCACAAAAGGTGGTGATTGAGACCTCGAAAGCGGCAGAAGAAGAATGGGGTATGCGGATTGCGCAAGATGCCGCTGTCTTCAGTGCAGTCTCTATATGCACTCCTGGATACATGAATTTAGAGGGCGAGGCGTTCAAGATGCCGGATGCTAACGATCATGTCGCTATGATCAAGAAAGCAAAAGCAGCTGTCTGGTGGGCTGGCTTGGTGGACTTTACTAGGATGATTGAGGAATGGCGCAGTACTGGGGATCTTAATGGTTTGCAGGTTACTGTCGTTTGAAAGTGGTGGGCTGGTCGCAATTCCGTGTTCTCATCGGAGTTTTGAGACGGAATGAAGGGCGGAAGGGCGTCCGAGGAGCCACCTTCCTCATCAGGTTGGATGAGTCAGCCGATTTGTGTAGACTTGACATCTGGAGACGCCGCTTCTCGAAATATGTCACAATTCATTGACTTTGCATACAAAATATGGCTATTGTGGTGCGCGAAGTATCCGACGATGATCTCCCGCGCGCGGTTGAGGTCGAAACCGCCGCTTACGCAGACAACGAGCTAAGTCCTATACTATTTCCAGGCCCCTTTCCACCAGAAGCTGCAGGTCAAAGAGTGCCCGGACTCATAAAGATGCGACAAGAAGATTTGACTGTACGCTATCTGCAAGCCTATGATGAAGAAACGAAACAGCTCGTCGCATTTGCGAAATGGCACATTTACGACACGCCTGAAGCTGTCGCTGCATCGTCGAGACCATCGCGGGCTTTCGGAGCTGGAACGAACAAGGAGGCCTGTGAGGATTTCTTCGGTCAGCTCGGGTCGAAGAAACAGGAGCTCATGGGCGACAAGCCACATTTGTGTAAGTAATCGAACTATTTGATAACTCCAACATGCTGAGCCACGCAGATCTTCATATGCTACATGCGGATCCCGCTTTCCAAGGACGGGGAGCTGGTGGGATGCTTGTAGAATGGGGTACCAAAAAGGCGGATGAATTGGGCTTACCGGCTTACCTAGAGGCCAGTCCTCAGGGCTATCGTGTGTATCAGCGCTATGGCTTTAAGGACCTTGAGGTCATCGACTTTGACCTTGCAAAATACGGAGGTAGCGGAGTATATAGAGAGCCGATTATGATTCGGGAGCCAGCCAAGCAGAAGTAGCTCGTGCTGCAAGTGGGACATTGTCCTTGTCAAATTTCGAGATGACTTTTGAGAGTCGATTGCGAGATATGGGCAATTCAATTCAACTTCCAATATTTTCATGTCGTCTTTCATAGCAAGTGTCTTGTTCCCATGTTTTCCAAGATACATTCATTGCCGTTAATGGTACGCCTCCTGAAAGCCCGTCGGTTAGTATTGCCTGCCCGCCTCGACCATTCACTCCCACCCTCGCGCTAGTGCACACACAACGCTTTCTTGGCATGAAGGCCTCCCCGAACCGCCTACTCATACCTACTGACCACCGCACGGCTCTTCCCCCACTACCGCTTTCCACCCACAGCATCCCTCAACTATCGACACCACTTCCGACTCAACCTGACGCCAACACCCACCTGTGAACTTCTCACAACGAACTCAGCCACCACTTTGAGCTCTTCCAACCTCACCTCTACTACCACAACCCGAATCCTCGAATTCACAACGTACTTCACCAACATGACTACCTTATCACAATCTGGCAACACTGTCGCCGTAAGTGGATCTTCGACTTTTCTGAACAACTAGTCTTTCATCTGCTCCCCTCCCCGCTCTTGCTTCTTAAGCTTCGCGTGCATGCACTGCCGCAGATTTTGTTTTATACACGCCGTGAGATGGCCTTGCTAACTATCATAGTTCAACGAGCTTCCAATCGTCGGCACTGCTCTCGCGACTGAACATCGGGATTACATCTTGCACAATGCAATGCGCACAAAGCCCGGCGACGCCCTATCTTTGCGCGTTCTTCCACGCTTGTGGAATGACCGTAGGTGCGCCGTTAGGAATTGCGCACTGCTAATCAAGCGACTTGTCACTTCTTGCCGCATCGAGGTCCTCCATGATACGACTTCGCGTGTGTTGTATGCTGGCATGGGATCTGCGCTGGAATTGTATGTCTTGGAACATGCTCAGTCTCGAGCACTCGAAGAGCATGGCACCACTGTCACTCTGTCTCAGTTAAAGGCTGAATACATCAAAGACCTGAATAAGATCAAATCCGAAGTTCGTATGGCACAAGACAACGGTTACGATGGAACAAAGCTTTGCCCTGCGGGATTTCGCGAGATGCTGTCACCCTGGCTTGACAAGGCCGAGACAATCTGCCACCCCGATTTTATGAAAATCGACTCGGATGACGAGCCTTTCGCGTATCTTGAGTCCCCATGGTCAGAGTACTACCCAGATCCCGATGCCATGGTTGTCCAGATGCCCACTCGAGGGGACTTGAGGCATGTTTGGATCAAGCCGCTCGAGACTGCAACCTCCAAGTTCTTGAACATCCACGAGTCATTCCGAGGAGATACCTTCGAAGACCTATTGAACGCCACCATAAAGGTCAATGGGGACGTCAATCGAAGCAGACTCAAGGATCACCTATCTGCGGATGAGCTTTTGCCATTTGCTCAGAAGCTAGAGTCGGGCGTTCTGGAGGCGATGCACGACGAATTGTTTGGTGAGGACGATCGGCCTAGCCCAGTGGAGATCAAGGCCAGGTACTGGAAGCGTATGGAAAAGAAGATCAAAGACGATTGCGGCATCTTTGCCAACTTTGTGAAGCTTGTCAAGGTGTTCCACCACAAGTTCAGGAATGTGCTGAAGAACGTCGGTCGTGGGATGAAGAAAGTCGGTCATGGGATCAAGGGTTCATTGCGGAACTTGAAGGTCAAGGCTAGGAAAGCCAGGGCTAGAGCTTCGGAACCAATGGGTACAGAGGCAGGGACCTCGGAGATGGCGGACAGGGAACCCACAACCACGGAGCCACTACCTCGCCAGCAGTTCCTCCAGAAGCTGGTCGACACCCTCTCTAACATGAACGCCTCCATGAGCGCTGAGCATAACAACGGCAACGTGATCAACTCTCCTGAGGAGTTGCAGCAGATGGCTGAGTGGTTAGAGGCTCTCATGTGGAAGGACTTGGAGGCCAAGTTCAAAGACCAGCCGATTGGTCCCGAACAGTCACTCGCCGAGTACGTGGCCGCAGGCCTACAACTTCTCGCGAAAATTTCGACTCAAGAGGTCTATCTCCCCCTCATCCGAGAATGTTTTGGAATAGGCACCTAGAACGTGTCATCCCGCAATGTGCTTGAGAGCGATCAAGCCATCGAGTAAGTACCCCCAGCTGCCTACATGGAACTGAAAGATGCTAAAAACGGCGTAGATTACCCGTCGCATTCAGCAGCACGCAATGCGTGCAGATTTTAGCTTCTCACAGAAAGCCGTTACAACAACACGAAATTCCGCTCTCCTGCGTGCGGGCTACCAGAACAACAAAACTACTTGCATCATCCTCATCTCTTCATCGCCGGCTTGAGCTTTCTCATGCTTGGTAGCCACTCGAAAGGGACGGCTCCCATAAGATTGCAATATTGCTAGGTGAAGCTTGGGTTGAAGGTCCTGGCACTTTCCATTTCAGACCTTATGTTGCCACAAAAGATTGAAATCAGCTTGAACGTCAAAATGGTAGATCTAGAATAAAGGGGAAGGCATAGAATCAAAGCTACATTATGATCTTCGTCTTATTGATATTGAACAGACAAACCAGAAAGATGTGTTGAGTACGATATGGAATATTGAGTAGTGACATGATGGGCTACTTGAATCTAGGATTGATACATGCTATGTACGCACATACGATACTTATTTCTTGCGCAGTAGAAGCTCTGTATCAAGCTTGATCATGATGGGTCGGTCATTTTCATCCAGCCTATATACATCATTAGTATTCCAAATCACATTCCCAGCCTCGTCCCTTTTGATTTCCCCTTCAGAGTTCCTCATTACTTTTCCAATTTTTTCCAGTTCAAAGCGCGGTTTCAATCCGAGGTTTTCGTCATCAGTGACCTCCTCACGAATACAAAGCTGCTTGTAGCTCCATGCGCTTGCGGAAGCTTTGCCATTGGTAGAGGGCGATCTCCCCTCTGCTGTAGAGAACCTCTCGCGGTCGAATCGTGTTTGACCATCGAAATGCATCTTGTCGCACAACAGACCAGCAGTTCCATCATGGTAATTGATATCCAGGGCCGATTCAACTAGGTCCGATTCGGCGCCGATGCTCACAATGGATGTGTTACGGTTCACTTTCATCAGTTCTTCATTGGTTCTGTAATCAACAGGCATAGTTGGTGGGTCCAACCTCGCCATGTACTCTCGGGCATGGTCCGTGTAGAAGAAGTACTGCGCAAAGATCTCTACGGTCTTTGCATCCTCGCTGTTGGTCGCTTGTGCTTTGCTCAGCGTTTTGGCAATTGTACACGCCGCAAGGCGCCGGAAATAGGAACGCGCGCCAGTGTACCGTCCAAGAGACCCAAGGCCGTAACATACGATCAGGTCGACCTGTCCAGTTTGTTTGGCGTTACGTTCCAGTGCTTGGACGAGATCTTTCTTCAGCTGCGATGTTTCCCATGCTTTCGTGTGTTCCTCGATCTATTCTTTGCTGGGCGGGACACCATGTTGATTCCTGTCCGTTTGATATGCAAAGAAATGGATTGGAAATGCGCAACGCTGTGTCATGGCTTCAATCATGTTCCAGTCATGATCAGAGCAACCACGCGGCAGATAGCTGTTAGATTTTCATTTGAAAACATTTTGTTCAGCGATTGTGAAGATGCTATTAGATTCAATGAAGAATTCGTCTTTCGGCAAAACCTTTACTTGGGCCGTTCCAAGTTTGGTATGCTTGTAAGTGACCATGTAACTGCCCTCTTCTCCTTCTGTCGTAGACTGCGGGCCACGCGTCATTGTAATGGTATCACCAAATACTGTCTTGACCGTCGCTACGCCCTGATCTGGATCCTGGAAAGTCTTGAATTGTGCCAAGACCTCCAGGAATGATGCGCGCGTAAAGATCCGCTCGGGAAGACCTCCGAAATCGTAGTAGACACGCATGCCACTATCAGATACTGAAGTAGACATCTTGTTGGTGATATTGTATGAGAATGGGCTTTGAATTGATTGGATGTATAAATGTACAATGGTACTTGTGGATATGGACACGATACTGATAGTGGTAGTGAGAGCGAGGGAGAGACATCTATCGGAAGGCTTTACACGTACGTTCAAGTCATTCAATAAGCGCACTCATGATTCATGCGGCTCATGTCATTTTCATGACTCTTTGAGTAACACAAAGAAAGCGAGTGCCCGATGACTGAAATGTGGACTGGTCAAGAGGTGGTTGGGTGTAGGGTACGAAGCAGGTCTAGAACAGTTCAAGCTCGACAATAAGGGCCATTGATTAGCGAGAGTTGAACAACACGAGCAAGAAGACAGTATGTGGTCGTAAAATGCATATAAACAGAGAATCATGGCTACAAAAAGAAACGTGTTATACGCAATGCGTCGCACAATGTGCCGCTTGCTTAGACTTCATTTTCTGATCTTGCTGCTTTGTAAGTCCGAAATTGAAGTTGTAGATCATTACTGATAAAAGCCACGAGCTCCCAAGCTTTCAGTAATCATACTCATCACCCTGCTCGAACCAGTGACCACAGTTGGTAGGCAGCTCTTCCGCTGAAGAGCAAGTCTGGTCTGCTTGGATGATAGGAGGCGTTTCGTACACAAGAATGGAAGTATGCCTGACCTGAGAGCCGCCATGCTTTAGTAACCTATCTGGGTATTGAGTCTCCTGGTGGCTCTCTTCTAGTGTCATGCCGGTGTCACAACGATCTTGAGTCATCGGTGTACCATGCACCAACACTGTCTCGGAACAGTGAAGTACCCGTGTTTGTGGGATGTCTGGCGCGCAGGGACGTTGTGAGTAGGCGATTGCAGCGACATCATTCAGGCTTTCGGCGCTTTCGTAACCTTCCTCAATTTCTCCGCTGTCCTCAGCAATGTACCTACCTTTGTCTGTGGCGTCACCGCTTGTCTGCTCTTGTCGAGTAGTTGCGTAGGAATTACTCTCATCGGCGCTATCGTGTTCGCTTTGCTCAAACGCATCTTGCTGGGTAGCACCATACTCGTCATAGAAGTCATGTTGATCGTACTCATCGAACCCACCCTCGTCGCAATACTGATTTGCGGAGCCAGTGTTGTCAGTGTTAAGTGAGGATGGTGCAACCTGGCTTGCGAATTGGAAGTTATCGTTAGCATAATCGTCCCGAATCGACGGCAAAGGGGTGCTTGCGCGCCAATGCTGAGATGCAGATAACGTTTGCATGATGTTCTGCGTCATGCGCTGCTCCGAGGGATGGATGAACCGCGATACAGTGTCTTGACTGATGACCTGCCCTGGAAGCCCGACAATAGAAAGGTCAGGTAGCGATCTGGAAATGCGTTCAACAAGCTGCGAGTCGACAGAACGTGGACGCCAGTCTTTGATCGAACGTAGGTACAAGTCATGAAGGTCCCTGGCATAGCAGTCGTTAGAGAACCATGCATGTGCTAAAGCCTCAGTAGCTGTAAGTCGATTATCTTCCTCCAGCACCAGTAGGCTCTTGATGAGATCTTTGGGCGCGGTTGCCACTTCACTCCACGCCGGATGGTATTCATCGTCCATTATACTCAGATCGCACCTCGCAGCAAGCCCAACAATGACCTGGCGAGGGTTTTCGTCGTACTCAGGATGTCTGCAGTCAGAGAATATGACCTCTCCAGTGAGTACGGCGGCGGTGATGCAGCCAATCGACCACATGTCGACGGCCTTTGAATAGCCTTCGTCCTTCGGGATCGTGTGATTTGCCCTGTGTATTTCCGGTGCCGCAAACTCTAGAGTTCCGACATAAGAAAACATGCGTTGGTACTTCTTCGATTGTTGACCTGTCATACAGGCGGCGTTTGGCAGGAACCTAGCGTTGCCAAAGTCGGTGATCACCACACGTGCCCCATCCTCGAGTGATGTCATGAGGATGTTGTCTGGCTTGATGTCTCTATGGACGATATTCTGATCATGCAGATACTTGACAGCGAGCAGAACTTGACGAATGACGACGGCAGCCTGTGGATTGTCCAGGCGACCACCTTTGTATTCGAGGAAGGAGAAGAGGTCGCCACCAGTAACAAGCTCCTGGAAGATGTAGATGTTATTATTGCTCCAGAACACCTTCTTAATGCTGACAATGTTCGGATGACTGAGATCCTTCAAAATGTCGAATTCGCGAAAGCAAGCTGCCACACGCGTGGGCCAGCGTTTCTTGCCAATGGCAGCTTTTTGTTCGCGCTGTCCAGTTGGCAGGCGTAGATTCGGGGCCTGTGGCTTGTTGTATAGGTGATCGAGCTTGACGATCTTGCATGCAAGTTGGTGTTGAGTCGCCTGGTCAATGCCAATCAGTACTTTGCCATAGCCACCCTCACCGAGAAGACGGCCTGTGATGAGGTATTCTTGCGCAAAGATCGCCTTCTCGCGTTCTTGCGTCGGAGTGAACAGATATTCCGGGATTGGCTTCGTGGAGTAAAACACGAGTTTGACTGTGTCGGACAGCTGCAACTCGTCTCCATCGTTCAAGAGGAAAGTGCTGCTACGCCCCATCAAAATACCGCGACCTTGCGATCCTGCACATTCACTGTTGCTCTTCTTCAGGTATGTGCCGTTGACAGATGCATTAGTCGCGTACACGAAGGGAGCTATCTCCGATTCAGGGTCCTGTTCATATAGTATGCAGTGAACGCGTAGATGCTGTCGCGAGATAGTAAGATCGTCAGACCAGTAGTAACGGCTGTGTGGGGTTAGAATGAGCGCATGCAACGGTCGGGACGTAGAGCTGTTACCAAAGCTCAGGATCCCTTCCGAGTACGAATTGCTCGTTTCCACAAATTTCAATGGTGGCATGGGTATCTGCATTTGTTAGCTACCACAATCTTGAGAATATGGAGTGTAATGGCTCACTGTGAGAATCATCCCCGTTTCGGATTTCAAACCACGCCACCGCCTCTCCCGCCATTCTAATGCCACAGCCTTGCGACTTCACTGTATGTTACTCATGCGAATACAAACGCGTACATGAGATTTGACCAAGAACGATGGTGACGCGACGCGTGATCGGCTGGAGCTCCTACCACACGCTAAGCTACTTGTGTTAAGCGAAGCCCCGCACCGCAGGCTTAGGTAAGCACCGCACAATATCTCATTCCACTGGGAGCTTGAAACCTTCTCTTCTGCACCCACGACACTCATCTCGACAGCAACGTAAGTTACCCATCAGCACACGCGCACAGCTCTGGAACACTCAATTGAGCACAACGAGTTGCTCCTTGAGCTTCCTTACCCCTCCCTTTAACCCCGCATAGCTCCAACCAACTCCAAGTCCAGTGACTGACCTCACCTTAGCTAGCCGACAAGATGAGAGCCAAATGGAGGAAGAAGCGCGTTCGCCGTCTCAAGCGCAAGAGAAGAAAGACGAGGGCTCGCTCGTAAGTACCCCGACTCCGTGCCTTCGAGCTTCCCGAAGCTAACAGCACTTCAGCAAATAAACGTCTCGCCCCCTCAATCACAGCTGCCACCTCAATTCTGAACGATAACGAATCATGAACGACACGTTTCTACGCACAACCTTCCGGCCACCTCGCAACCGCTGTTTACCGCATTTCGGTCTTCCGGGCTACGTCATTCGGCCGACACGCGACACTGCGAGCTTCTAAATCACACCAACGGATGGTCACGACTGTGCTGGATTGAGGATCACTATGGGCTGCTGGTCAACTTTACGTTGAGGTTTTCGAGAGTTTACTTGACTCAGATGGTCACTCTAACACCGGCTTGCTTCCCCAAGGAGGCTTGCCTTTGACTGATACATCATGCCATGTGGATGCACGATAACGGAATCAAAAAATGCTTCACGACATGTGTCATCTTCCTTTGCTTTGCGTGATGTGCTAGCGTGTGAATGTCGATGAAGGCCTTTGATCGTACGTCAATCTGAATCTAATGTCGCAATACTGAAAGGACACGTAGTGAATTGGTAGAGATAATCGTATGTGTGCTAGGTCTCTACTTAAAATAGGGTGATAACTATGAAAGTAAACCGCTCAAATGTTGCTTTGCGAACGCGCTGAAGTAATGGATCCAAGTAGCTTCCAGGTCATGCTTTAGAACTCTCACTGCCTACAAGCTCAAGATGAGAGCTATCAAGCCCAAGCATCATCCGACCTCCTCTCCTTCGATATGCCATCCAGCTCCTGGCACTCTTGACGTGCCTCGCTAAAGACACGTAGGCCTCCGGTCTGGATGACTGGCGTAGTAGTGCCCTTGTCTGCCGCCCACGCATGTGTCGACAGACCAGATGACTGATGATCATAAGTTCTTGGATTCTGCATGTCGAAAACAACGACATCTTCCAGTGAGCGAGACTGAGGCAGCGAGAAGACCGGCAGCACCGAAGCCTGCTCCCTTTTCCGCCCAAAGACCATCCCCAAAAACGACGGCCGCTGCACTGTCTGTCCAACAGTGGCGACGGACCCCAGCCTCTTCATCGATCCCAAGGCCAGCGAGTTATTGCGCGTGCTATCCCCCCACGTCTCCGCGACCGAATCGCTCCTCGACTTGAAGAGATTCATCGCCTTGCTTGTCACCCCGCTCGTCCACGTGCGCGCATTAATAAAGCTATTCGGCGTGCTCGCCCCGCTTTCCCTCAGGACATACAGGCTGGGCCAGACCCTGCCGAGCCCACACGCGACCATCATTTTCTTGTACGTGTTGTACGCGTCGCTACCGGTGCCGAAGACGAAGAACAGCACGTAGCCGGTCGCGACCTGGCCCCACTTGTCGACGGTCACGATGCCGAAGGATGGGGCTTTGAGGACGGAGTGGAAGGTTGCAGGGTCGTGGACGCGCGACCACGAGTACGTGTCTGTGATTTGGCGGGAGAGCGAGATTATGAGCCAGATTGTGTAGGGGGTGTAGGCGAGCACGATGATGATGCAGATTATGAAGAGGCGGATGAAGCGCGATTTGGTGGTGTTGCGGGTGGCGACGAGGCGGACGAATTCGCGGCGGTAGCGGTATAGACGGTAAGAGAGGATGACTGAGCTGGTTTTAGCTTGGGTTGTGATGGGGTGGGATGATGTGGAAGCTTACTTGAGTAGCCAGCGGCGACGAGCGTAGTGATGGGCGCCCATATGGATATAAGGACCATGCTGGGCCAGCTCGAGTCATATGCGGAAAGACAGCCAATGATGCCGTAGATCATGTAGCGGACTGGCTGGACGATGTAATACAGAAGGATGAGCACAAGCGGATAGATCCAGCACCACAGAATCTCCAGTCCCCTCTCCTTGAACTTGCTATCTCGGCTCGACGATACAGTGATGTTGCGTGTGTCCATGACTCTGGCGAGTTTACGTACAATCATGGCAGCCGATGCTGTGGTGCCAACGATGCAGCCGACCTGCAGCCGGACGTTGATGTCGCACCAGACATTGCCATTCCACCATTCGGTAGTATTATCTCGTGGCCATATCAGAGGGTTGATCGAGTTGCAGAAGTTGACCATGATGACCCACAGGATGAGCGAGCCAGCCGCTACATTGCCCTGTCGAAAATGCCATGAGAGTGGTAGTAGGCAAAGAATCCATGAGGGAAATGCGAAGAGGGGTAGAAGGATGGCGTTGAGGTAGAGAGGAGTATCCGTGGTGGCCATATCGATGAGGACGTAGACAGAGATCAGATTATAGGGAACCGAAGAGGTCTGGCGAGAGAAAGATGGAAGCAAGTGCGGATCCAGGTGTCAATAAGATCACTGGCGCTGCTCGACCCGCAAGCCTAGAGTGATCCTACGGGAGTAACCGCTTTGTGGGGGCCAGAGGTACAAGGTGGCTGATCTCTTTGTTGGTACTTGTGAAATATGCCGTGTTCAGTTTGGATGGGGTGGAGTTAAACGGAGAGAATGTAATAAAAACGGAGAGGGAGAGGAGAAGAAACGTAGCGAACATGTAGCCCCAAGGTCCCCATGATTCGAGTTTACTGCTGCACGTACGAATTCTCAATAGGTGTCTCAAGCTCAATAGGCCTCAATAGAAACTCCTGATCGACGTCTCCCGCGCCTGCAGGTGAAGGTGAGTTACAACGCGCCTTCACCCCGGCGTGCCGACACGCCACAGCCTAATGACCAGCCACTTGTAACAAGCACTTCATATTGCTGTACCACGCTGGCCTGATAATGGTGTGTGCGTTGGATATGATCGGGGAATCTTGTTGTTGGTAAGACTTTTTGGTACCGCATTTGGGTCTGAATAGAAAAGGCAACGAACAACGCAAAGGCTGACAGGAGAGGTGACGCGGGATAATGAAACAGCAGAACAGTAAACAGTAGGAGACTATTTGTTTGTATATC
This sequence comes from Parastagonospora nodorum SN15, assembly GCF_000146915.1. Taxonomy (NCBI): domain Eukaryota; kingdom Fungi; phylum Ascomycota; class Dothideomycetes; order Pleosporales; family Phaeosphaeriaceae; genus Parastagonospora; species Parastagonospora nodorum. The sequence goes on along the minus strand of NW_001884562.1, from coordinate 172,348 downwards.
CCACAGAGCCGAGGATTGCTGCGAGCTTGCTCATCGTTGCTGGCATGAGGACCTGTTTAATGGTGGCTTGTCACTTGGCGCAGTCGTTCACGCGGCGCAGCCATTGTAGATTGCATTGCATATGCACGAGCAAGGCTCGTCCCGAGAATTTTTGTAAGTTGAGAGGACACCCTGGCTCGCGAGAACGATGAACGCACTGAAAATCATTACTCGGTGACCGAGAGTCCACGGGTGAAGACGCTGTAAACGACACGTTACAGCTTTGATGCACGGGGTATTCAGCAGGTGGTGCAGCCATTTGTACGAGCGTAGATAACCTCGAAGAATTATTGCGACGTTGTAAGGCCCTAGAAAGGAGTCGAAGGTACACAGCCAGCTTCGCTACACCATGGTCGTTGTCAATTCTAGTTTGAAGTGCGTATGGTGAATTAGCAGTCCTGAAGCCTTTCAATTCATCTGGCCCAGCTATGTCAAGTAGAGTTATGCACAAAGACGCTTTGTGTGGCTTTGGTGGAGGTTAAAGGGCAAAGTTTGTAATGGTGAGAGTGCGGAACACTAAGGGTGAAGACCGCTAGACCAATCAAATGGATGACGTAAGGGCCTCGGCAGCATCCGAATGGCGTACCAGCACACGCGACTCTCTTAGCAAGACGAATGTGAGCGTCACTAGAACCACAAGATGCGCCGCAGACGGCTTCCATCTCCCAGACGTCGCGTCCTGCCGCTTTAATAACCGTGGGCTCCTGACTGTCGCGAACAAGCTGCCACCAAAGGTCCCTTCTCCGCAATGGAAGGCGCGCCTGCTGAAAGCCACGCCGAGATCCCCGCCCAGTTGCGCCAGAGGATGTTGAGTCGCGCTTCTACGTTTGCAGAGGGTGTGCGACCGGCGACGCCAAACACTCCTCGCCGGCGCAGCTCTCTCTTGTCCACACGATCCTCCACAGATAGCCTGCGCACGCTTCGAAACAATGACATGGACCGGGCCACTGTCTCGGACGACCACTCTTCCTGGTTGCACTCGAGCTCCGTCTTGGTGGCTATTGTGCCAGCAGTCGCGGCATTGATTCATCCACAGGGCGGCACTCTAGCAACAGATCTCTTCCTGCTCTCGCTCTCGGCTTGGTTTTTGGGCAGGTGTGTTTCGTCACCATGGTAGGTGGACGCACAAAACGCGTGACTTGTGTTTACTGACCTTCCCAGGCAGTGGTATGTGGACGCTCAACAACGACAATACCTCGATGCAGAAGACGCAGAGTATGATGACACCATCTACGAAGAAGAGGAGGGCAGCACGGGCACCAATCCAGAGTCGACTGACCCTGTCGCGGAAGGTGCGGAGGACGCCGGAAGTCCAAGCACAGAACACACGCCGCGCATCGTGGACCCGCGAGAGAGCGCTCGCAGTAAGCTGAAGCGAATCGAGCTGCTGGCCCTCGCCGCCTGCTTCCTTGCGCCCGTGGCCGCAGCCTATGTCGTACACTACCTGCGCTCGCAATTCACACACAGGGCGAGGGACGGCATAGTGACCGACCTCAACCTGTTCTTCTATGTCTGCGTAGCCGAGGCTCGACCAGTGAGCCATCTCTTCGACATGATCGGCAAGCAAACACTGCATCTCCAACGTCTCGTGGCAGAGCCACCTGAACAGCCCAGATCTGGAATCGCACAACGGCTTCCGCAGCGATTGGCAGCGCTCGAAGCGCGATTGGACGACCCTGTCAGCAACGACATTGACATGAACAGAATTACCAACGAAGTACGACAGACAATGCAGTACCAGCTTGATGCTCTCAATCGAGCTGTCCGCAAATACGAAAAGAAACAGCTTGCGCAAACGATGCAGATCGAGGCGCGCTTCCAGGACATTGATGTGCGGCTCAGAGACACCCTTTCTCTGGCGGCTTCTGCCGCCAGGACTGGGCAGAAACCAGGCATTGCCGCTACAACGCTCACCTGGCTGTCTGGTCTTTTGGCGTACGTGGTTCAGATGGCTTGGGACGTCGCGCTCTATCCATTCCGCGTGGCGTTGTCCGTCGTCGAAGCAGTCAAGACGTCCTTCTCGAAAGACCGCCGCTACGCAGGAAGGCGGACGAATGTGCACTCTTCAATGTCATCAACGTCTAGGATGCAGTCGAAAAGCGGGCGCTGACTTAACCTTATCACTAAATGCACACACCCCTTTTCATCCTCATGCAGCCATCTGTTGTGCCCATATGCATGCGTGTTCGGTTGGCCAACACAATTGGACGCAGCATTCGTTGAATATCCGGCGAGCGAATAGGGGTATCAGGACCGCAGACATACGCACAAACTCCTCCCAAAACCATGTTCCCCGCGTGTCCGTTCTCCTTCCCACCACGACCCAAAGTCAACAAGATGAATTTGCTTAGTTTATGCATTGCAGGACTTTTGCACGGTGATTCGCGTCCTGGATATACTTTGACGAATCAGATGTGGCGGTTGACCTGAATCGAAGTCTGCTATTGGTCGAAGTGGTCGAAGTTTAACCAGGCCACGGATCGACATGCGTACACCCTGTTGCATCTGATTTCTGCGTAATTACAGTCCCATGTAGCCATCTGCCTCGATTGGTTAAGTTGCGTTAGTGCACCAAACTGCCGGGCCGTCTCTAGTAAGCCCTAACTCTTGTATGACGAATCTGCAGGTACAGCATGTGGCGCCATGGTATCGTTTAAGAAGGATGATCCCCAAAATCATGAGTGTAGATCCGTGCCTTTTCTCCCTTGGGTTTACATAGGACGAAAATATAGTGAAGATGGCTGGCAAACAGGCACTGCGCTCCATCCCGCTTGCTCTCTTTGCCATTTGTGTAACGGCACAAAATGCAACCGACGTCTTGTCATACGTTGATCCATTGATCGGTAGCGCCAATGGAGGTTTGTCGACTACCACACCGTACCTGAATGCCTACTAATTACTTAGGTAACGTGTTCGCTGGTGCAACGCTTCCATACGGTAAGAACGATAGTCTTTCTGTCACATATAGCATTGGCTGATATCTTGAAGGTATGGCAAAAGCTGTTGCCGATGTCGATTCTCCAAGCAACCAAGGCGGGTTTACAACGGAGAACGGAAACGTGACTGGGTTCAGTACTATGCACGATAGCGGAACTGGAGGCAGTCCGTCCCTCGGAAATTTTGCCTTCTTTCCATATTCCGCCTGTCCTGACGATGATGTCGACCAATGCGTATTCCCAAAAAAGGAGCGAAAGATACCCTACGTTGCGGATTCCGTGGCAGCCAAACCGGGATACTTCGCAATCACCCTGTCGAGTGGTGTCAAAGCTGAAATGACAACGGCTCAGCATACATCACTCTTCCGCTTCAAGTTTGCGACCCAGTCTAACAATGGAACACACCCTCTGTTATTGCTGGATTTGACGGACTTGGCCGACTCGCGGCAGGACAATGCGACCATCTCTGTTGATGCCCGTACTGGTAGAATGACAGGTAGCTCTCGCTTCCTACCCAGCTTCGGATCTGGCACATGGACAGGGTACTTCTGCGCAGACTTCAAGGGAGCTGACATCCAGGATACGGGCATCTTCTCCAACAGCCGTGCTAGTCCTTACATAAAGGACCTGACAGTTTCCCGCTCAATCAACAATTACCCTCTGCCCGGGGGAGGCTTCATCCGTTTCAAGACCAACCCATCGGAGGGTGTACTTGCCAGAATCGCGGTCAGTCTGATCAGCAGCGAGCAAGCTTGCCAAAGCGCTGAGTCGGAGATCTCTGACTTCGATTTTGACAAAACTCGCAAGACTGCGGAAAATGCATGGAGAGAAAAGCTTTCCCCAATCACCGTCAACAGCACTGGTGTCGATCCATCGCTGGTCACCAATTTCTACTCGGGTATCTACCGTACCATGGTGAACCCACAGAACTACACCGGCGAAAACCCTCTATGGACATCAGCAGAACCGTACTTTGATTCATTCTACTGTCTTTGGGACAGCTTCCGTTCGCAGCTCCCCTTCTTAACCATTATTGACCCTGCAAGTATGACCCAAATGATCCGTTCTCTAATCGACACATACGAACATGAAGGCTGGCTCCCAGATTGCCGGATGTCACTCTGCAAAGGCTATACACAGGGTGGATCTAATGCCGACGTAGTACTCACAGACGCCTACATCAAAGGTCTGGAAGATGGAATCGACTGGGCGAAGGGTTACGAAGCCATGGTCAAAGACGCTGAGGTCGAGCCTTTCGCATGGTCCAACGAGGGTCGCGGCGGTCTCGACAGCTGGAAATCGGTCGGCTACATTCCGACACAAGATTTCGACTACAAAGGCCACGGAACCATGACACGCAGTGTATCTCGCACTCTGGAGTACGCATACAACGACTTTTGTATCGCCCAGGTGGCCGCAGGCCTCGGGGACCACGCCACTGATGTGGAGAAGTACAAGGAGCGCAGCAACAACTGGCAGAACTTGTACAACAAGGATCAGAAGAGTTCATTGTTCAATGGAACTAATACTGGATTTACTGGCTTTTTCCAAGGACGCTACCGCAATGGCACATGGCATAATCAAGACCCACTGTGGTGCTCTACTATCGATCCCAACCAGAACCGCGTATGTTCGCTGCAAAACACTGGCCAGGAGACGTTCGAAAGCAGTCTGTGGGAATACGGCTTTTACGTCCCAGGTGATCAGGCCCAATTGATCTCTCTCTACGGTGGGCCGGATAACTTTGTGAAGAGGCTTAATTATCTCCACGACCAGAATATTACATACATTGGTAATGAGGTAAGACTACAATTCCGGCACTGCTGTAGACCTACGCGACTGACTTTCAACAGCCATCTTTCTTAACAGTGTTCCAATACCACTACGCCGGCCGTCCAGCTCTCTCAGCTTTGCGCTCACACTTCTACATCCCCCGCTTCTTCAGCACGAAGAACGACGGACTGCCCGGCAACGACGACTCGGGCGCCATGGGGTCTTTCGTGGCTATGTCAATGTACGTATCTCCACTTCACAAGCTGATGTCGCACACATTAACATGTATCCAGGATGGGTCTATTCCCCAACCCCGGGCAAAACGTGTACCTGATCACGCCTCCTTTCTTCCCCTCTGTATCCATCCGCTCGCCCATCACCGGCAAGACCGCAACAGTCGTGACTGAGAATTTCGACGCGAGTTATGCGTCGATTTACATCCAGAAGGCTACTTTGGATGGCGAGCCGTACACCAAGAATTGGATCGATCATAGCTTTTTTACAGAGGGCAAGCGCTTGGTGCTGACGCTGGGAGCTACGGAGAGTGCATGGGGGACGAAGCTGGCGGATCTGCCGCCTAGTCTGAGTGAATACACAGGCAATTCGACCGTCAATGGAACTCTAGGTGTGCAGCGCTCGAAGCGGTGGGGTGCAGAGTCGCTGGACCTGAATTCGGGGGTCATGGGAGGTTGAAGTCGGCATAGTAGTATGCGAGATACCTTGGCGAATTCAACGAAAGCTTAGCTACGCTCGGCAAACCTGTTACATTTCCGAGAACCCTTGCGTGTAGTCTGAATCGTTGATACTCCCATCCTTGGGACGCCTGACGTTATCGTATCGGAAGCTACTACGTGACCCCACTATAGCTACCCCACCATGATAGCTACGTTCCGACCTCGGGATACCTAATGGGGTGTTTGGAAGGTAACTTAAGATGTTTGGTATTCCCGTCACTGCGTTGGGCAAATTTTGAAGCAATCATGTCGCTGAAATCTGACCTCTCGATTGACGCTGCGAAGTTTGATCGCGGGAATATTGATCAGGAGACGCGCGAGTTCAATGAGAAGTTGATTAAGATATGGGCGGATGGGCCGAGGTGGTATGAGGTAAATTTTCCCGTCTTCTTTTCGGTATTTTTGTTTTGTTTTCTTGAGATTATTTCGAGCATGTAGCGAGTTACTTCCAATGCTTCCTCAGTCTAAGCACGCATGACATCAATCCCAAGACGTCACATCTCCACTCCACAACACCATATCATGAACGTCTCCTAACGACTCCCCTAGGTCGGCGCAGCCGAATACCGCAGACTCCGCTGGGAAGGCAAAACCCCTCTCCCCAAGCCCCTCGTCCTTCCCTCGGGCGTCAACGGCACTCTTCCCTCCCGCGACCCCTCGCGCCCCATCCCCTACCGCATGTTCAAGCCCTCCTCGGGCGCCAGCAAGGGCATACACATGCACATCCACGGCGGCGGATGGGTGCTTCAAAGCGAACACTACCAGGACCCGTATCTGAAATACATGGCCGACAACTACCAGATAACCGTGATATCAATCGGGTACCGCCTCGCACCGGAAGATCCGTGGCCGGCATGCGCGGAGGATTGCTACGATGCTGCGGAGTATCTTGTGAAGAAGGGGAAGGAGGAGTTTGGTGGGGAACTGATGTTTACGGGAGGAGAGAGTGCGGGCGGGCATTTGGCGTGTTTGGTGGCGTTGCATTTACTAGATGCGATACCCGAGTTTGCGTTCAAGGGTTTGCTCCTGCACTTTGGATGTTTCGACATGTCGACTTTTTTGCCGCATGTGCTGCATCATGAGACGCATCTTGTTATCGACCACGATGTCATGGCGAGCTACATCAAAGCCCTGCTGCCCGGGACTACCGAGCAGGAACGCAGGCACCCGTCGATTTCGCCTTTTTATGCGGATATCAGGGGGAAGAAGCTGCCGCCGGCGTTATTTACGTGTGGCAGTGAGGATCCGTTACTGGATGATACAGTGATGATGGGGGCGAAGTGGAGTATGTGGGGGAATGAGGCGGTGGTGAAGATATACAATGGCGCGCCGCATGGGTTCATTGGGTTTGCGCCAGGGACGATTAAGGCGGTGCAGGAGGGTTTGGATGATACAGGGGCGTTTGTTGCTGCGAAGATAGGTGGTTGAAGCAGCGTCGACTCACTCCAGATATACTAAGAATTTATCAGCGTGACGAGGATCCATTCTTTCGGCAGCAGTGTGACCGCCACCCCACATAGCTATAGTGCTTCCAGAACTGCTGCGAGAGGAAGAGAAACACGCGCCAGGAGCAAGAACAGCCAACGCTGTGCCTAATAAGAAATGCGTATCGATACGGGCAGACGAATGCGTACCCTTGCGACGAAGGTGTAAATAGCACTGAACGTCGTATAAAGCCGTTTCAGCTTCACGACACGGGTCGTAATCATCAGGCAGATACACTAGTTCATCGCCCTCGCGCATCACTGTACTACCGTATCCAAGTAACGGCGAAGTTACCGTCGGCGAAGTAGCGATGAAGAAGCACTGGTTCCGCATCGCATTGCGGAATTCTTGCATGAGTGGCAGGAAGCGATTGGTAGGCCCTCTCAATCCAGCTAAATCAGCTATAAAACATTCCTTCTGATCCATGGGTATCGTGGGAAGTAGAATGGCCATCAGCTCGATGATAAGACCTGACCAGGTTGTGATGAATGTACGCAACGAATCAACAAACGCACGACTATGGCCTTCTGTTGGAGCGCGAATTATGTCATCTACGATGAATCTGTGGGTCGAACTTTTGAACTCGCTGTACGAAAGCGAGACAATGTCCGGACTGACTTGCTTGAATCTGATGCTTGGATATCCATACCCCCAACGTGTGGCAGTTGGTGCCACGCGCCAATCAGGTACCCAAGAAGGCCAGTCGTTTACAGGCTGGAGAAACCGCCTTCGGAGAAGAGACTCCAAGACGAAAGGTGTTCTGTCGCTCTTGATGCATGCAGCGGCAAAGGTCTGATATACTTGACGGATGTCTTGCGTATAATCGATGTCCATATAGATGGTCTTGTAGAACGCGAGAGACCTTTCCAAATCATGGACGTAATTTCGTCTATGAAGAATTACGTCTATGCTTCCGGACCTATGGAAATCTTCTGGCATTATTTGAAGAGCCTCATTGGTAGAGTTTCTGTCTGAGCGATTGGATACAGGTTGTATAGTTGACGTCATACTATACATGGCGAAGATGCGGTCTCGAGGGTCTGTGCACTTGTAGCTAGAAAACGTTTGCACTAGGTCGCAGATGTCCTCAATATCCTCAGCCTCATGGCGCCTCATTCGTGTATCACTAAAGGTATTGTAGTGTTTCCACAGCTGGTAGATTCTCTGTAGAGCTTCGAGCTCATCAATAAACCGAGCGGATGGCCTCTTGGTTCGATAAACACTAAGACCAATGCTGAATCTGAACCAGGAGATGTCGCACGAGCCGCATATCAAAACCACATCAGCGTTCATGACGACTTCCTGTATGATCCAGAGCCGAGAGAACCAGGCGAGGTCAAGAAGTCGATGTATAGAATCAGTTTCTTGCGCAACATCATGTGCTGGCGATTTCGACTGACCATTGCTCCTTTCGCGTATTGTATGCCCCGCATCTCGCGACCATTTGTTAAGAAGTTGCATGCCTTTCTCCTCGTCGGCACCACCGTCGAGCCACGCCAGAACCCTGCTTGCGCCACGAAATATCTTGGTCATCAAGGGGATCTGCCGAGACTTCTCCTCGTTGTCACTCTGGTTAATACACACAGCATCTGCCCACAAAATCCGTGGTGTTTTCGAATGTCGTAGCTTCCGGAGTGCACTATCTAGATTTTTGGTGACCATGACGCAGGTACTGCTTCCATTGACGTGCAATGCGTAATCCAACTTTGGCTCTCCCCAGGTGTATGATATTGCTTCGTACTGTGCAACAAGGCTCCCAATATCGTTGCTCGTGAAGGTGAAGTGTAGCGGTGCTTCAGAGTCCAAGGCTGGCTCCAGGTGCATGAGACGAATAAAGTCAGCGTCTTTTGGGAGAGGTTCGTAGGTGTATGGTATGATGCTATCTTTGATTCCTGAATCCATCATGGCGACAGGGTCCAAGCCGATTTCTGGCATGTGGGTAGAGGATGAGAACAAAATAGCGGGGAACTACTTTACTCACAAGGCTGAAGCTTCTACAGGCAGATGTTGTCGAACTTGATTGGCTGGCCAAGAGCATGGCTGCTGACTTGCATATAGCACGTGACGGTGATATTCAAACCCGTGGACGTACTGTCATGTGTCCGAAGATGACCCTTTGGACGGTTCATAGCGAGAAGTTCTTGTTGCAGGACATATAGCTATCAACGCTCTTTAGATAAGGGCGTTTGTAGAGAAACTCTCGGTTGAAAATTTCTGTCCAAGGCTACACCAGGCGCACCGTACGTTCAAACTGGTTCCAAGCTCCCAATGACCCCCGTTTCTGTAGCTTGTCCACGAGTGTAATGCTATCCGACTTGATCCTTACATACCCGTTTGATACCCATCCGCATCCAACAAGGCGATGAGCGATTGGCCGATTTGGTACGACTTCTGATGCATCATACTCTGGTCGAAGTATCAAAATTAGAGAGCCGTAATAGCATTCTACTTCCCGCATGTTCGTATTCTTGTACGGCCAGAGTTGGTCTCCTGGACGCATAGCTGACGTACCACATCCGACAGAGACTAGATCGACTTGTTCGGCCCAGAGTTGGGATGTGTCTGCGGGGGAAGCAGTAAAGAATCCAAAGCTTTTCAGTGTATTTCGCAAGCTGCAAGCAGCGTCCAAGAGAATCTGGGGCAATTCGTCTGCTCGACGTGAAGCATCATTGTTGAGATAGTCAGATATGGCCGCCAATTGCTGCCGGACTACGTTTTTTGGAGGGCGAATAAGCTGGCCTAACCATTGAGCATAGAGCAAGATTCGCAATAATTCCTCGAGAACCATTGTAGTAAATTGTACCGACAGTGTACGAAGAAGCCGCAAGAGTGCCTCATCCGAGGCTTCGGTTGACAACTTCTCGCTGATCTGAAGTGAATGGATGTAGGCCAACTGGCCCGCAGGGTACAGTTGTGTTATTTGCAACATATTCCCGCTGGAGTTTTCTAGAAGTTTTTGCATGGCTCGCCCATCAAGGTCGAAGTCACGACATGTTGCCACGGTGGGTACGTATATAGCTTTATTGGGTTGTCGCCAATCTGGCACCCACGTGGGCCAGTCTTCGGTGTATTGCGGACACCGAGAAAGCACGTTGTTGAGCACTTGTAGTAAACGTCCACCAATAATACAGGCCAGGGGCGAATGTTCTGTATGTATCCCGAACGTCCAACGAATAGTCAATATCCATGAGAACATTGTTGCGACCACTTCTCAGGACGCCACTTGTTCGACTGGCATTTGTGGGCGACACCCCTGAGGTCATACTGTACAACGCATAAATGCGATCCCTGGCATCGGAACATCCATATTCAGTGAAAACATTAACGACATCCAAGATATCTTGTGGTATCTTTTCAGCCACCATTGGTTTGAGTGAAGTGATGGAAAAGCCTATTTGACCTTGGATCAAACAATGGTGCTTCCATAGCCGAGCAATTTGGTTGAGGGCGAAGCGTCTCTCTGGACTAATGAAGGCAGGAAAGGCGGAGCCACCTCTTGAGGTGTTTTGTAGAGCAGAGACAAGCCTGGACCAGGAAAGCTCTGAATCGCAGCAGGTGAGAATGACGTCGTTGTTGAAAACCACTTCTTGAATGACCCACAGCCTGTTGAACCAAGGCAAGCCTAGGAATTGCTGTGCCACAGAGTGAAGTTCTGTAGACAATTGCTTAAGCGGAAGCGAAGAGAATCGCGAAAGTTTGCTCAAATACTGCATGCCCCTTTCTTCTTGTGCGCCGCCGCCAACCCATGCCTGTACTTTGCTCGCATTGCGAAAGATTTGGACCATGAGGGGTATCTGTGCGGCTTTCTCCGTATCATCTTCTTGGTTGATACATACAGCGTCCGCCCAAAGCAGTCGTTTCGTGACGGGTAGACGATAGCGCCTCAACGCTCGATCGAGATTCGCAGTCACCATGACTTGGGTTCCATCTTTGTGATGGAGCGGATAGGTTAGAAGTGGTTCGCCCCAGGTATATGATACAGCCTCATATCGATCTTCGAAGTCGATCAGATTGCCGCTAAGAAACGAAAATCGAAGTGGTTCTTGAGAAAAGAAGGCTGGTTCCAAACACATCAGTCTGATGTGGTCTGCTCCATCGAGAGGCTCGTAGACGTGCAATGCGCCTGCGATGTTTGTCATGAGCGCAATTATTGAGGAATAATTGGGAGCAGATAGTGAAGATGTGCTGGTTGTAGTGATGAGAAATCTCGTGAGCAAGGCAGGCGCGACAAGGCTGAAGCATGGAGGCTCTCATTCGCTGGTCAATTCAGGACGTGGCTGTGTAGAGCAGCAGCAATACTCTCAAAGCGCTCATCAAGAAAAAAATCGCCTGATAACGAACCATGAAGCTGCGTAAGCTTTCTGCATTTCGCATATCATACCCTGTACTGGCCTTCTCTTTCTGCACACGGTGTTTAGCTGGTCAAATGACATCAAGGGTGATTTGTTTTCTGTACATATCAGAATTAATTGTATTGTTTTGAGATGATTCCACAACGATTGCTTTCCTATTTATCAAATAACGTAGCGACAAGAGTACAGCATGAAAGAAGCGTGGTCGTGGGAGTGCATGGTCGAGAAGGGACGTCGGGCTCAACCTTCATAGAGCTAGCGTGCCTGGAGATAAGCTTTCAACCGGCGTCATATCCACGATTTCCACGCTATGCCAACGGCCGGCTGCAGGAAACCACCCGACCCTCTTTTTAACACCCAGAATGCGCTGAGAGGGAAAATCGCGTAAATTATGGCAGCAAACGGGAGCCCTGAGCGGCGGCGCAGGTCCATGGGAATGTACCGTCGCGGGTCCAACATGAGCGAGTACGTTGCGCGGTGAAGAACAGCTCGGCGCGAACGTGAAGCCTAACAAAAGTGCAGGGCCAGCTTCATGGAAGATGTCGAGATGGCACAAGACGAGGTATACGAACTCGGCCCCATGCCGCGACCCTCCCGCCGACCTCAGGGCAGCTCGAGGCAGCCAGGAACCCAGCTGACGCCCAAAATCCAGGTCTTCTCCGGTCCCATGTCCGAAAGCGTGCCCACGAGCGTGTCCGCCTTTTCGCATCGCCGCCAGAGAGCAGATTCGAGCGCCAGCTTGACGAGCTTTGCGTACTACGACGAGGACCAAGACTCAGATGGCTTGGAGGATGAAGCCATCATCGAGGAGGATGGCGAGTATGAGGGATACACGATAGAAGAGCTGGAAGAACTCGAGGCCGGCATCTCGTCGCAATCGTCCACGACCATGTCACCCTCACCATCGCGGCGGAATTCGACGGGCAGCAGAAAGAGCAGGAAGTCGGTGGACCGGCCGTTGCTGCGACGGCACTCATCTACGGGCAGCGCAGGGTCAGGCGCCGACTGGAAGGGACGGCGGTCGAACCAGAAGATCTACATCATGACCGAGGACCTGACCATTGTGGTCGCTGGCTTCAACACGTCGCCCGTCGGCTTCGCTGTGTATTCCGTGCTCTGCGTTGCAACGCTCGGAATCGCCTGGTTGCTGTTCAGATGGCTGCCAAGATGGAGGGTGTGGCTCACGGGCAGGAGCATCCCGTTGAAAGACTGCGACTGGGTCGTCATCGAGAACCAATGGGGTGAATTTGCTGTGCAGAATGTCGACAGACAAATATACGGCCGCTCGCTGTCCACCGTCTTTGGCGACACTGAGAAGAGTCGCTTCCAAGAATGGGACGAGGACGATGACCCGCTGATCAAAGAGTTGCGCTGTCTGGACTACCGCTATATCCGCTTTGTGCACCACCCGCTCAAAGACAAGTTCGTCCTCGCCAACACGTGGAAGGACCCCGCTTGGACCGAAGTGACAGCTCTCCGTGATGGTCTGGACAACGAAGAGCGTGACTATCGCGAGCTCGTCTTCGGCAAGAACCTCATCGACATCGCCGAGAAGACGACCGGCCAGCTTTTGGTTGATGAGGTCTTCCATCCATTCTACATCTTCCAGGTCGCCAGTCTGCTGCTTTGGTCGCTTGACGAGTACTACTACTACGCCTGCGCCATCTTCATCATCTCAGCCGTCAGTATCGTCACGACGCTTGTAGAGACCAAGGCGACAATGAAACGTCTGCGGGAGGTGTCGCGCTTCGACTGTGAGGTTCGAGTGCTGCGCAGTGGCTTCTGGACGCATGTTGATTCCGCAGAACTTGTGCCCGGAGATGTCTACGAAGTCACCGATCCGGCGCTCACACAATTTCCATGCGACAGTCTGCTACTATCTGGAGACTGCATTGTCAACGAGAGTATGCTGACTGGCGAGTCTATCCCCGTTTCAAAGGTTCCCATGACGAATGCTGCGCTGGACCATCTTGACTTGAGTGCCTCAGCCGTACACCCCGAGGTAGCCCGTCACATGCTCTTCAGCGGCACTAAGATCATTCGCGCACGCAGGCCGCATGAGGATCACATCGACGATGAGGCCGCCGCTCTCGCAATGGTTGTACGCACGGGCTTCAACACCACCAAGGGCGCGCTTGTCCGCTCCATGCTCTTCCCCAAGCCATCTGGATTCAAATTCTACCGCGACTCCTTCCGCTACATTTCCGTCATGGCAGTCATTGCGATGATTGGCTTTGTTGCATCCTTTATCAACTTTGTACATCTCGGTCTTGCATGGCACTTGATCGTCGTTCGCGCTCTCGACCTGATCACTATTGTCGTACCGCCTGCGCTTCCCGCCACCCTAACCATTGGAACTAGCTTTGCCCTATCGCGTCTCAAGCAAAAGCAAATCTTCTGCATTAGCCCACAGAGAGTCAATGTTGGCGGGAAGCTTGACGTGGTTTGCTTCGATAAGACAGGCACACTGACTGAGGAGGGACTCGATGTGTTGGGTGTTCGGGTGGTTGAGCGACCGAGGAACAGGTTCAGTGAACTCCTTGCCGACCCATACGACATCCTTCCTAGCTCGCAGCACGACCGCGACCCGACAGTGGAATACTCGGCACACAAGACCATCCTGTACACCATGGCTACTTGCCACGCACTTCGCAAGATTGACGATGAACTCCTTGGTGACCCGCTCGATGTCAAGATGTTCGACTTTACCGGCTGGAGCTACGAAGAGGGCGAGCAGAAGTCTGGTAACAATGACGACGACCCTGAGCAAAAACTTACGCCATCTGTCGCACGACCGCCACCAGGTCGAGAGTTTGACATTGACGACAACGAGGATGACCAGAACAGAAAAGCCATCGAGCTTGGTGTACTCAAGTCATTCGAGTTCGTGTCCCAGCTCCGACGAGCCAGCGTTGTTGTACGACAATTCGGATCTAAGAGTGGCTCAATCTACGTCAAGGGTGCGCCCGAAGTGATGAAGGACATCTGCCGTCCAGAAACCTTCCCCACCGACTACGAGGAGCTGCTAGCATTCTACACCCACCGCGGGTTCCGTGTCATTGCATGCGCCACCAAGACCATCCCCAAGCTAAACTGGCTCAAGGTGCAAAAGATGAAGCGCGATGAGGCCGAAAGCCAGCTCGACTTTGTCGGTTTCATCATCTTCGAGAACAAGCTTAAGCCCAGCACCGCGCCCGTGATCGAGGAGCTCGAGCGCGCTAACATCCGTAAAGTCATGTGCACTGGCGATAACATCCTAACTGCCATCAGTGTGGCCCGCGAGTGCGGCCTTATCAACAAGACTGCGCATTGTTTCATACCGCACTTTGTAGAGGGCGACTCTAGGACAGCACTGTCTCGCCTGGCTTGGGAATCCGTTGACGACCCTGTGTTCAAGCTCGATGAGAACACCTTGAAGCCACTACCTCCGCCGCCCGATGTCGATGTCTCGCTCCCATACGATGTCTCTAATCTCCGCAATTACAGCCTCGCAGTCAGTGGCGACGTATTCCGCTGGGTCGTTGACTTCGCCTCGGAATCTGTCCTACGTGAGATGCTAGTCTGTGGCCAAGTCTTCGCTCGTATGTCCCCCGACGAAAAGCACGAACTCGTCGAGAAGCTACAATCCATCGACTACTGCGTCGGTTTCTGCGGTGACGGCGCAAACGACTGTGGCGCCCTCAAAGCCGCCGACGTAGGCATTTCTCTCTCCGAAGCAGAAGCCTCCGTCGCTGCGCCCTTTACCTCCCGCCAATTCGACATCTCCTGTGTCCCGCAGGTCATCAAAGAAGGCCGCGCCGCGCTCGTTACCTCCTTCTCCTGCTTCAAGTACATGTCGCTCTACTCGGCGATTCAATTCTGCTCCGTCAGCTTCCTGTACGCCAGCGCATCGAACCTAGGCGACTTCCAATTTCTCTTCATCGACTTGTTGCTCATCCTGCCGATTGCAATCTTCATGGGCTGGTCGGGCGCGTATCCCATTTTATCGCGCAAACGCCCGACCGCGAACCTCGTCAGCCGGAAAGTCCTTACCCCACTGCTCGGACAAATGGTTTTCTGCATCATCGTGCAGGCTGTGGCGTTCTCCTACGTCCAGAAGCAGGAATGGTACCAACCCCCCGTCATCGACCCCAACCACAGCAACTCGCTCAACTCCCAAAACACTGCGCTGTTTCTCGTGTCGTGCTTCCAGTACATCCTCTCCGCCGTCGTCCTGTCCGTCGGAAAACCATACCGCGAACCAATGTCCCGCAATCTACCCTTCATCACGACCATCTTCGTCACCCTGGCGATCACCGCGTATATGCTGTTCGATCCCAGTCAGACGGTCATGCAGTGGATGGAACTCACGTATTTGGACGTGCCGTTTAAGCTGTTCATCATGGGGTTGGGGCTGGGGAACTTTGCGCTCGCGTATGTTAGTGAGAGGTACTTGTTTCCCGGGTTGAGTAAGTGGATTGGCGTGCTCAAGGTCAAGGTGAATCCGAGGTGGAGGAAGGAGAGGAAGGCGTACAAGGTTATTGCGGAGGGGATGAGGATTTGAGGGGAGGTGTGAGGGGTGTATATATGTGTGTATGTATGTATGATATAGAAGATTTTGTTAGGAGAGGTGTAGATGGTGGAAAAGTAATTATTATCACACATTGATGGGCTTTGTCCTCGCAGTTCGCAGTGCTCTAATAAGTCTAACGGTTGAGTTATCGCACGTAACATTGTGTTAAGAAGGCATTGAAGTTATACAGTCTGAATAACAAAGACATTGATTCTAGGACGTCGGAGGTATCGTCTATACACGGTCAGCACCCCATCTTCACATACGTATCAGCAACTTACCACCGTATCCACCTTGATCTCCTGCCCATCCGCATTCTCCCTATGAGGCTTCATACCCATCGCCCACTTACTCTCCCACCCATTCCCATTCACCATCCCATCACCTTCTTCACCTGATGCACCACGACCACCGTCGTGACCCGTACGCCCATTCGTGCCTTTACCATTCTGTGCCTGACCCACCTGTACCGGCTTGTCATCTGCCCCATCCACCATCCAACCCAACCTGCCACCCGTCAGTCCATGCAACTTGTCACCCACTCTCGTGCCAGGCTTGCCCGGCGCCTCACCCTCATTGAAGCGCTGGAGTACAAGATAGACCGCCAGGCCCCAGAGGAAGGCGCAGCTCGCAGCAAAGCTTGCGATGAACAGCGTGGGCACGAGGAAGAGGAGGGCGAACCCGACCGCCAGGCCGGTGTATATGAAGGCGGAGATAAGCGCGATCAGCAGGCATGTTGAGAGGGAGATGAGGAGTGTTGAAAGGGCGAAGGTTAGAAAGAGGAGCGTGGGGATGCCGAGGAGGAAGGTTTGGATGGAGAGGAATGTCTGATCACATGTTAATGGGGAAGGAGACGGAAAGGATGCAGTGTGACCCACGGCGAGCTTGGGGTTGCGGTTGGCGAAGACACGCAGGTCTTTGAGTTTCTGCTCGCGTTGTTGCGGAGGGAGGAGTCTGTTGGTGGTTGTTTGGAGCGAAGTGCCCACGCTTCCTGCGGTGCGTTGGAGTTGCGATCCGACGGTGCCCGCGGCGTGCTGCGCGTGGGAGATGAGAGCTGACATTGTTGATGGTGATGTATGGTAAGTATCGGATCAACAATCAATGGAGACACGATGCAGAATGTAGAATTGGAGGATGGAATGGCATTTGCTATGGTTGAGGAGGGGCTTGGACTCTAGAGATATGCTTTCAGCGTTGCTTTGGTGGTACCTGACTTTAGAAACGCGGGTCGCGTAGACGTCATGCGCTAACTGGCATCATCCCTGTCAGTCAGATCAGCTAAGCGAGCCCTGACCGCCCGATTCTGCCAATTCGAGGTCGGGAAAAAAGTTCCAACGCGACGACGACAGCCAATATCAGCCACACAACACAGCAATGTCGGACCCGGAAAAGAAGAGAAAGAGAAAATCGGATAGCGGTGTACGGCCGAAGAAGAAGGTAGCTATTGCGCCTCAGGGGACCGTCAAGGTGGAGCTACACGAGAATAAGGAAACCCTGGGTCCACTGCTAGGTATGCGCGAAGCTGTACAGAGTGTCGCATGTGAAGGAGAGCTAATAGAAACCAGCAACCACACCGGGACTTCACTTCCCGGCGCGCATATCCTTCAATCCCTACAAACGTACCAAGATCCTCCCAGAAGGCGCATCAGAACAGCTCCTCCTCCAGTCGTCAGAACACTCTCGCTTGGACTACACCGCCCAGGAAGAGTTCGACGGAAGCTCAGAGAGTCAGCTCAAAGACTATGTCGGTGTTTTCGACCCCGCGACCAAGAAGCTACAGCTCGTGCCGGTCAAGCGCGTCACATTACGGAGCACGCTACGAAGTGAAACGGAAGAGATGCGAGAGCAGAAAGAGAAGACCGAAGCACAGCAGCAGACCATGATGGCGAAGAGGAATGCGCTTGCTTCGGAATTCGGGTCCAAGAAGTCCAGGAAGGCCCTCGACGATATGACCATGAACGCCATTCGCAGCGGCAAGCCCGACGATCCAGCATCGGCGAGAAACGACGCAGTGGCCGAGAATATCTTGCAAAATATGGCTGGCGCAACGGGCGCGATGCCAACGAAGCAGGAGATGGAGGCTGCTGTAGACAGCTCCAAGCCTCGTCCAACACCAAACCTCCAAGCTGAGTATCCGGGCGACGTCTACCCGATCGAAAGCATAGTCGGCAGCGAACTCATGACCATGATCGAGGTCAAAGACTGGGTGGATGCCGCTGCAGCTGGCCAGAATATCAACGTGACGAGCAAGTTTGTTGCTAAGCGCATAGTCAAGCTCGCACGCAACAAGCAGATCCAGAAACTGAAGGTGCTGCGTTTCATCCTATTCTGCATCAACTTTTCCCAAGCTTTACAGAGCAGCAAAGGCGGGAAGAAGATCCCGCCCAAGGGCAAACTCGAGGCTATTATGGGAGAGGACGTGCCGCAGAGCTGTATTATGGCTATCAGGAGGAAGTTTGCACGTGAAGGGTATGTGCAATGCTCGTACTTTGAGATCGCATAAGCTGACTATTTCAGATCTTTCGAAATGCCTAGATGGAACGTCGACAATCTGCACACACACATCGCCGCTGCTGCGCTCATTGTAGACGACTTCGAGGTGGACGTGAACGACTTGCGAGACGACTTGAAGATCGACAACAAAGAGTATGTCTCGACACAACATATTCTTGATTCAGAAACTAACATCTTAACAGAATCCAAGCCTACTTCGCCGAACTGGGTTGCAAAGTCAGCGCACCAACAGCCGCCGACTTGACAAAGTTCAAGCTCTCCAAAGCCGAAAGCAACAACCACTGGGTTGCAAAGCTGAAGCTACCACTGAAATTCCCTCGGGTCGGTGGACCGCGCAAGAGCAGGAAGTAAATACTAATTCGATGATCTGGCGTTATACGTGTCATTGCATCATGGAGATGGTGGAGGAGTTTCTTCTAGGGGCGAAAAGGCAGTCCAAATGCAACCACCATGACACTTCCACCCCACACCTCAACCACAAATAGTAACTGATCTTAGATCGATCTCACATCGCTTAAGCGCGTATCGAGATCCACGGCAGCTACTAACTAGACACATCATCGACTTTTCCATCCACGACGCCGCTTTGAAGTGCAATTCATCATGACATCACCACAACCGTGACGCACTGTAGACGCACCCATGATCCCTCTACCATTCATACACAGCATATAAACACTCCCAAAGACCTCTCTCCCTTACCCATCCCATCTAACCCAGATAACTCAATGCCAAAATCAACAGGCCCCCTCTCAGAACAACTCGGCTTCACCTCCACACAAGCCCCTTCGGACCCCAACGCCCTCAAAATGACAGACAGCACCACCAGCGCCGCGGATAAAATCGGCGCGAATAAGGGCACGAATGCTATTCCACAGGAGGTACGAACAACACCCCTTCCATCCCATACTTCTCCTGCTTTTCTTCGAAATGAAGTTCGCTGACGCTCGCTCGCTCGCTCACAGAACCCCTCTATCCTCTCCTCCGCAGGGGCAATCGGCAAGCAATTTAACCCAGACGGCGCGATCGGGCAGATTGGCGAGAAGGTTGGGGGGCCGTTTAGTAAGGATGGAGCGATTGGGAGTCAATTTGATGCGAGCAAGGATGGGATCGCGGGACATGTGGAGCGAGCGGTGGATGGGCCGAGTAATCCTGCTGGGAGTGCGAAGAAGGCTTAGAAGCTGAAGTAAATCTACGAATGGAATGTCAAAGTATCAATTTGCATCATAGGGTTGTGACCATTTATTGCTTTCACACGTAATCAATTGGAGTATCGTGGAGGTTGATTAGGGTTTCATCCCGTCGTCAAATACATGATTAGCATGTTCCAACCCGCAAGTAAAGCATGCAAACGCCAACATCAATGCTCAATCACCCCCAAGTCTCCTCCCCGGCCCAACACTCCCCCATCTATTGCTCACCCCCGCCGCCGCAGAAGGCCCTCCAGTCGCAGCTCCACTCGCGCGCGCCTGACCCTGCACAACATGTCCAAAGCCCCTATTCTGCACACCCACACCAGCATTGAACAGCCTCTTGACAAAGTTGGGTGTGACAATGTAGTTCTTTCCGCCACCAAACGTCGGCCATATCCTCGTAAGGAAGTCGTACAAGTGCGCCGCAAGCAGGCCCGTGAGCTGAGCGGCAGCTGAGTCTGGTCCGTCGACGATGAAGGTCATGAAGAGGAGCGCAAAGGGCAGGAATTTGGCGTCGAAGTTGATGATGAAGAAGTTGACTTGGCGGGTGGGGTTGTCTTGCGCGAAGGTGTATGCGTAGGATTGGGTGAGGGCGGGGAGGAAGGTGTAGCTGTTTAGGAAGCCGCCTGCTGTTGCCTTGTGCGTGTTAGCAATCATTCCCTCAGTTTTCATACTGCAAGCGAAATATATCGAACAACGGTGTGTAGGGAGCCAGAACCGCCTAGTGGAATTGCGCGTCCACGAAGACTACGTAACTGGCCATCCCACCATGCCTGCACACCACGCAACCCCGTTTTGGATATTTGACTGACGGAGCTGCATGATGCACAAGGGTAATTTTCCTCGATTCCAGGAACCGCTTCAGCTAGAGCATTAGGCTGGGTGGGCAGATATTTCGAGGGTGTATCTGATTCCAGTCGCAGACGCGACACAACATCTCCTCCACATAAAGCGATGGTATACTTACAATAATAAACGACGCGCAAAACGCCGTGTACACGGCGAAATCGCCCGGCTGCGTGAACCGCGCCGACTCGCGCTCCAGCCCGCTGCCATACTGGTAGCAGAAGTACGGGTCCATGAGGATGCCGAACTTGGGCTTCGTGATGAGGAACGCCGTGAGCGGGCGCCACAGCTGCGGGACGATCTTCGTAGTGAAGACGAAGGGCTTAAAGAAGACATAATTGCTCAAACTAATGATGCCTCCGTAGCCCAGCGCCGACACAGATACTGCTAGAGCGGTGATTGTCCTGTTCGGGAGGTGTTAGCAGTGCGTGGGGAAGTTTGGGCGGGCGCTGACGGACCTTGAGACGGGCGGGAGGGTCCAGAAGACGTCCATGGCGGGTATGCAGCTTCGCACGAGAGTGCCGTGGTGGTTGGAAGCTTGCGTGAGTGAGGTTCAGCGAGTGCTGCCTGGAGAGGAGAAGAAGTGGGAAATGTGGCTTCTGGAGCCATGCGGCGAGGTAGGGGCCTTACATAAGCTTGGAAGCTTCCAGGTTGCCGGCCAATCACGTGTTGGCGACAAACAAGATTGATTGTCATGTCAGAATGAGTTAATTGCTTCTCGTGGCAGGATTCAAGCTCCAACAAGTCTTCTCGAAAGTTCTACAGTTGAACGCGGCCAAAATGCCAAAACAACGTCCATGCTCCACCGCCCCAATCCCTTTCACTCAAGCATCCGGCCCCTTCCTATGCACCTGACTCTCCGCTCCCACCCCCGGCGTCCCCCTCTCCTCATAGTCCTCCTCATACCTCCTCCAAACCTCCGTATCGCGCGCTATCCTTCGCTGGTGTCTGATGTGATGTTGATATGCCCACATGCGCCTCTCAGCCTCGAGATAGCCACCAAGAATCATGCCTGACATTTGGATGTAGCTGGGGTTGGGTCAGCAGAGTGTCAAGTAGTGGAATTGGTTTGTTGCGAGTAGGTGGTAAAAGATTGGACGTGCGTTTTGAATTGAACGGTAAGACCGCGATATACTGGTGAAAAGGCATATGCTACTCCGCCTGCTACGGCGAAAGCTGCACCCCACTAGATCATGTTAGTACACGTAGAATCATATCTTTTGAGCTCGCGGTGGTGGTTGAGCTGCCCATTTCACAATCACCATTCGCGAACTCAATTGAACATACCTTTGTCCCACCCCAAGCCGCTCCTTTCGCCGCCTGCCACGCTGCCTCATTAGCGTGTTCATCTTTTTCTAAACTCGCGTGTCTCGAGCTCGGTGCCATGATAAGATCTGTTCTCCTCTCATCGACTTTCGCAGTGGGTTTTCATGTGTCCCGAGATTCAGTGACATGATGTCAGTCATGCGGCAGCACGGACGCTAGTGTAGGTTAAACCGTCGCTTGCAGGGATCTAGCAATCGCGTGGGGTTCTCGCTTGTCAGCTCATGTTCCTGATAGATAATCATTGCATGCGGTCGCAAGACGTCAAATGTGGTGGAACCTAAAAATTTCATGGTATTTGCGCAAGAAGAAGCCTATCCAAGCATGTAGGCATCTATATGGTATCATCCAAGCTGGCACAAAAGCTAAACCAATAGGTATCCAGTCGGTACAGAATGACTAAGCCAGAGACCAGAAAGGCAGATCGTGGGCCCCCAATGCCATCCTTCATGTGCGCGCCTATATTGTTGCATGGTTAGAGAACTCCAAAATCCTGAACTAGGAACATATGCAGAAACCAGAAGAAATGTATAGTACAGCGAAGTCGAAAAAGTGGTTGGTCGGAGCCAGTGAACGGTGGCACGAGGGTGGTTTCACAGATCAGGTCCTCGATGCAAAAGGTCGCCGACTGTGCGAGAACGACATTTCAAGATCTTTCTCCATTGGCGAGACGGCTTCGTATTCGGCGTTAGGAGTGTCGAACCCCAGCTGCAGGTCTTTCTCGGTTGTAGGCGTACTCTCGAATTTGACCTTCTCGATAATCTTGCCTAAGCTCGTGGCCGTGTCCGGTCGTTCGAAGTCCTCCTCATCCACATCCATAGCCGTGGGTATGCCATGAGCAATGTTGTAGTTGCGCAGCAAATATTGCTGTAAGCGGTATTCTTGTCGTGCCCAGCTCTCATCGACTAGACCTAGGGCAGCTTTGATATCTTGATCCGATAGTCCGGACGAATGTGCCTTGTCTTTGGGTGCTCTCCCCGCTACTTTATTTGCGAGCTTACTTCTTACTGAATGCCCTTTGGATTGTGTATGTATGGAGACTTCGTCGCGCATTTGTTTCACCTGGTCCTCGGTCTGCTTGAGCGCCATCTGCCTGCTTTCCAGCATTGATGGAAGATACAAGAGCGTCGTGTTGCGGTGTAGAGCATTGACCAGGTCAGTGAAGCCGGTCAATGCAATGCCGTTGTTCTCGCAGTAAAGATATTGCAAGCTCGTGTTGACTTTGAGAACGTCGGCAAGAGTGCTCGCGCCTTGCACGCCAAGCTTCTGGTCTCCTCCAAATTAGCTTTGAATAGGAATTGATGGGTTTATACACACATTTGATGTACAAGACACGCAGGGTGCGGTTGCGCTGCAACCCTCGCAGTGCCTTATTGATGCCCACGCCGAGCTTGGTCGTTTCCAGGCGAGAGTCCTCTCCAGACATGTCCAGCCATTCAAGGGCGGTGTTGTCCGCAAACATCCTCTCCATAGCCTGGCATGTGTCTTCTGTGGCATCGCAGGGCAGCGATGCGCGAGAGATGTCGAGTTGTCGGATGGTGTTGTTTGCGCCGAAAGCGAGGATCATCCTTCGGAATTCTGCTTCTTCCTCAAACTCGATCAGGCGCACTGCTAAGCTAGACGGCGCATAGCCGCCAGCAATTGCTTTGGTAAACTTCTTCAGATCCCGTTCGATATAATTCTCGCTGACATCAAGATGAAGCTCACGAGCTTTCCCCGGTGTTTCAGTCATAGATTGCAACAAGTAAGCGATGTCTTTTCCCGTGAGATAACAATGATCCAAGCGAAGTTCCCGCAGCCCCTTCGACTGCTTATAGTTCACTAGGTAGCTGTCATAGTCAGTATCTTACCAGCGATGTTCAATTACGACAAAGCTCACCTGGCTATTGCATCGACCATGGGAGAATTCAAATGCGTCCCACTTAAAACCAGTTCTTGCAGCCTCCATCCTTGCATCGTTTCTACTGATATCATCGGCTCTGAACCGGCTGAGACAGCGATGTGGGACAAGTTGAGCTTGGTCAGATAGCCAAATATACCAATCTGAGAGTCAAAGATAGTCGGCGAAATCCTGAAATTGTTGGAGGATAAATCAAGTGCCTCGAGTGTGTTTTCCTGGGCCCGCAGAGCATCGAGGACCAGAGATAGTGCACGGTCACTGAGACCGCAGCCGCTCAACTCAAGCGCCCGCAGATGGCAGTTCCGCTCGACCGCAGCTGCTACCAGGTAGTCCAGGTCGGTCTCGCCCAGTGGAATGTTATTCAAAGCAATCCAGTCGACGTTCGTATTCTGATACTTGCACAGTGGAAACAGCGCTTCCACGATGCCGCAGCCCCCATCTCTACCACTGCCCTCGGTGTCCAAGTGGCCCCGCCGTCGCCTTGTGATACAAGAAGTGAAGTCGAGTCTCCTGAGTTTGCGATTGCTCAGAGCCAGAGCACGTATCTCTTGCACCAACAGACACGCCTGTTCAAACTCTTCAACTTCAAGGCGCGCAAATGTGCCACGCTTTGTCTTCATGCATACATGCTCAGCCCCATATGGATCTTGGAGGCCATTCAAGACATCCAAGTGTATGCCTTTGAATGAGATGCCCACGAATGTTTCGTTGTATCGCAACGAGCGCATTACCGCTAGCAGCTCAAGACTTGTGTACTGATTTCTCCTTGATGATGTAGGTGGCAACAGCTCGAAGCGAGGGGAATCCTCCGAGGGGTAGGATATTTGGTAGCTGATAGTTTCAGGCTGCACATCGTATGCAACGCAGTAACCTATCAAGGTCCGGTCTAGAGAGTCTTGGTCAATTGACTGAGGGCTTGACTGTCGTAGCATGTCTTGTCTCAACCCGTCCGGAACAGCGTATTGATATGGCCGCGACTCCCACTCTGGCCGCAATCCTGCTTCGGTATACCGCAAGCGCGCAGCGATATCGTGTGAAGCCAGCGACGCCAAGTGTATCGTCTTTGGACGCTCGAGGGGTTTTCTACCAAGGCATTAGAAAAGTCAAGTTGCTGTCGAACCATGCTTACCGGAAGGTGAGAAGAAATGTATCGTCGACGTCGCTCACACAGACTTCGGTCAGAGTCATGATGCCGTGCGATGACTGCGCACTAGAGGAAGTCAAAGATGGACTAGACGCCCGCTGAGACGACGGTTTGAACAGTGGGATCAAGTGTACTTTGTGAACGCCAATGGCGAGGAAACAGACCGAAGAAGCTGCCTTGGTAACGTCGTCCGAAGATGACCGTGAGGTGGCCTTTCCCTGCGGCCGAAGCACAACCCTGTAAATGGCATAGTGTGGAGGAACATAGTCGCGTTCTGCTTCTACCACGCGAGCAGCCAGATGCGAGTTGTACGCTGATAGCGGATTCGCATTGGCCAATCTTGCGTGATTCGCAGCGTCCCGTAGCTTGGCTAGCCATGTGTACATGTCATCGGGATCGGCGAATTGTAGAGTCAAGCATGCAGCATGGTTGGAGTCGTCGTCCATCCAGTAAACCTCGATAGCAAAGTGTGGCCGGCCATCGTCGAGATGGTACACAGCGACAATGTGCCGCAGCGGTGTGCCCAGGTCGCGATCTCCCGAAGACTCTGATGCGACAGACTGGATGTCGTGCGAGGAGCCAGTCGAAGGGTTCTGGCTATGGCGGTAGGAGGGAGTGCGAGTGTAGGGAGATGGTATCCTTGGCTAGTCAGCATACGTATGGTCGTCCGTGGCCATAGCATACTTACGCTGGGAAAGCCTCTGCCGCTTTCGATTGCGTCTTGTACCGAATGAGGTGTTTCTCCGTCAAGACCAAGAACTCCTTCTTCTTCCGAAACATGGAACTGCTCGTCTGAACCTCGCCATAGTGCAGTACCTGCCCCACGCGGGTATCCTCAGCCAGGTACTCGCCAAACCCAGTCGAGTTGCGCGTGGATGTCGCAGAGAGCGGCTCGTCCTCGTCTAGCAGCCTGGACCCGCGGATGGAGCCAAAGACAGAACTTGCGCGCTTCAGACTGCCTCGCGATATGGTTGTTCTGGGCGATCCGGGCGCGGGAGTCTCTGTTATGGTAGTGCCATCGAGGGACTGCTTGTCTCCATGCTGCGATATGTCGGAGATTGTGGACATGAAGGATGCGGTCCGCCGCTTCCGCAGCAGAGTTGAAGGTTGCGATTCATCCTTACTGCTGCTACTTTGCAGACCAGTGAGGGCTGTCAGACCACTGCGGCCGAAGATGCTTCTTCGCTTGTCCTTGGACATGCCGCGGGTTGAAGCAGGCGATGCGCCACCCGACAGAGTTCAGCAGCGCAGAGATGGCATGCAAAGGACTGTTAATCGACAAGTTTGTTTCAACACCGTGCAGGTCCGCGGAACATGCTCGAACGCGCTTAGAAGGTCAGGTCAGGTCCAACTCGAGGTTCAAATGTCGCGCTCCACCAATGACAGTGCTGGAGCGTCGTATTGGACGGGCAGTCGGACGTTGGGTAGCGTTGGATGTAAAGGTTCAACGTTCGCGCAGCCTTGTCTCGATCTCCGCGCTCGGGTCAGTCAAGGTGGGCAATTGCAGGCGTGTGGTCAAGGGCAGCGCACGCATTCTGCGCACGGCGTAATTGCGCTGCAATGGCCTGCGCGATCGCCCCAATCTGTACCAAAGGCTCGGCAGAGCAATTGGCAACAGCAAGCTCCCGTTGCGCCAACACGTGCTCGCAGACAGCGCGCACCAGATAAGCAGACGCTACAAGAGAGATGAAGGGGAAGCCAAAAACATTTGACACGCGTCGCGAAGGGAGTGGGCCTCGAGCTGCTCCACGCGTCAAATTGGTACCGCAGCACTGATGGCGGGCGTGCGGTGACGTATGTGCGGCGTGGCTGCAGCGGGCGGAAGACAGCCTGTGCGAGACAAGTGCTGAAAGTGAAGGTACATACAAATAGGTAGGTATCTGCAAGGCCAAAATCTGGAGATTCTTATTCTAGACTAGCACCTTCTTGCGTGGCACTGTCGTTCCCAAAATCTGGGGAGCTTCGCGGCGGGAGGTCCTGACGTACATGTCGATCGACCATCGGCGAAATAAATGTCAAACGCCGACATAATTTCTGACCCGGCGCGACTGATCGCGGTTGCTGTTGCACGCGCCACGGCCATTACACTCGTTGCCCCTCGCCCGCGTCGTCCCTCAAGATGCTCCGTCGAAACCTCACCCGTGTCTCGCCGTGGTCGCGTGAGCCAATATGTATTTTCTGTAGTGCACGGGCGCAATCGAGAACGTCGGCAATCCGCTCGTTCAGCGCCACTGGTTTTCTCTCAAAGAGAGAAAGAGCGACATCCGACTCCGAGGAAAACCCCAGAAAATCCGAGAAATCAAACAAGTCAAATTCTCCAAGGTCACCCGCGAAGGGAAAGGCGAAGAGGGAAGGCAAACTCAAGTCTGTGGTAAGATTTCATTCGTCTGGGTCACCAGAAGACCCGGAGCCACGAGCAAGGGCAAAAGTCGCAGAACCAAAGCACGTAAAGGAGAACCCTCGGTCAAAGAATGACAAAGAAGACCCAGGAGGAAAACGAAGCCCCAGGCCGAAGAGGGAGCTTGGTTCAGATGGCTATGTGCCCATGTCGCTCGCGGAAGCTATGGCCGGAGAGGAGGGGCTGGAAACGGCTAGCAAAAAGGGCAGCAGGAACAGAGACAAACAGCTGGAGATACAGGTGTTGGAACCCCAAGACCTCACATTTGAGCCCGTCGACGTTGAGATACCACCGGTGCCAATGCTCTCGTACGGCCTCGATCGTGTACTGTTCAATCCTGGCGTCTACCGCCTGCAGGATCCCCGGTCGCGCATATACAATTTCGACCCGTATCTCGAAAAAATCATGCCCGTCAATGAGTTTGACTTCGATGCTCTCAGCGAGTACAAAACTTCGTCCAAAGACGAGACCCTGTTGGAGTTGACCAAGCGGCTGGGCACCAAGTATACTGGCTCCACCTCCAGTATGTCGGGAGTTTTGCAGCATTTCCACTTTCTGCTGTCCAAATTCCGAGAGCTCAACCACAAAATGCTTTCCCGCGGTTTCCCGGGACCCTTCAAAACGGTTTTCTAAGATTACATTTGGACCAGATGCCATATTCTTGCGGTACAAGGACGGCATATATGCCATTGATGCCGACCAAGACCTACGATACACCCAACATTATGAGTTGGTTAGGCCACTCTCTTGAAAAACTCCTGACGTCCGACCGCAAGGAGTTTGAGTCTTTCCGTCGGTCGAGCCCAGAGCCGGCGCCCGCCGAAGACAACTCGAGCAGATGCTACCATTATTCCAAGCAGGGCAACCTACTCATGCGATCGCAACTCGACGCCCATGATCCGCGACTACCAGGAACTGGAGTATTTGACTTGAAGACGAGGGCAGTAGTCTCCATTCGCATGAACCACAAGGAGTATGAGTCAGGCACGGGATATCAGCTGCGTTACGCTCAGGGCGAGTGGGAGTCATTCGAGCGAGAATTCTACGACATGACACGTGCGACCATGCTGAAATATTCGCTTCAAGTACGCATGGGCCGCATGGACGGCATTTTCCTCGCATATCACAACATTGAGCGCATCTTTGGTTTCCAGTATTTGCCCCTTGGGGACATGGACAGAGTGCTACATGGTCAGGAGGATACTCGGTTGGGCGACCAAGAGTTCAAGCTTTCGGTAGCCTTGGTCGACGAGCTGCTCGGCAAGGCAACAGCTGCATTTCCTGAAACTGTAAGCCTTCCACAATCTCTCTCTTTAGCACATCTAATGAAAGCAGACAATCCGCTTGCACTTTGAGACGCGCGATGCCAAGGTGCCATTCATGTACGTCTTTGCTGAGCCGGTCACGGAAGAGCAAGCAGACGAGCTTCAAAGCAAGGGAGAAGCTGCTCAGAAGCACTTTGCTCGCACTGTGGTAGGCTTGGGTAAGAACCAGGAAGAGTGGCAAAACATACAAGACGAGGTCGACGAGCAAGTGGATGAAGACGAGGGCGGCGAATTGGTAGAGGAGAGTGCAGAGAAGTCGACGCAGGAAGAGGACGCCACCGAGACTGCCGAAGAGCCTAGCAGTGACGCCAATGAAGGTCAAGTCGCTGAAGGTGTAGACGAAATCGAAGTCGATGAAAGTGTCGAGGAAAGCGAAGTCGATGAAGACGTCGATGAAAGTGAAGTCGCGGATGGCGAAAACCCTCCAACCGATGCTGCCGAGGAAGCAACACCAAGCGGGCCGCTAATGGGATGGACTCTAACCACGCGTAGCAAGGTCAACGGCTGCTATGTTGACCGACCAGTTGGTTTCACAGCAGAAGACGAATGGCAACTGGAATACCACACTCCAAGAAATCCCAGAAGCGTCGCGATGGAGGTTGTACGAAGCGGTCAAAGAGCGACGTCGCGGCCTCATCGGCCAAGAAGAACAAGAAGTCGACAAGAGCCTGCAAAACTACCGGGCCTTGATCCAGCGCTTCAGCAATAGAGGTAGAGCTTGGAGGGAGGAGCAGGATAAGATGAATGAGGAAATGGGCATCCAGATATACAAGCCCATGGGACCTGGATCCGAAAACGCCGTACCGACGACTGTCGAGATGAAAGCGACGCCAGAAAAGACGAACTGAGACTAGAGGAGGCGTTTGGAAAGGTGTGCGATGTACAAATATTGGTGCTACCGGGAAGTGTAGGATAATGTAGAAATGTAGAATATGACGACACGACAGCATTGGTTAGAAAACGGCATGGTCGGCGTTGATAGCAAAGCATATAGATAGGATGTCTTTCCGAGTTCTGATGAATCAACACACATTACGCTCTTGATTGTAGACTTGTCTATATATGCTAGCGAAGACACTAAGTGAGGTTGGAACCAAGGATTTGGATACAAAAGGTGGTGCAGCGGCGGGACCCTGTGCAGCCAGCCATTAGCGACATGAGAGCTCCGCAAGCTCCTCCGCATTGCTGTGCCCTTCGGAGATTGACCCACCCCGCCATACCTACACACCCTGCATCTGTCATGCTGAGCATGGAAGCCACGAGAAGTCCCGCGCCAATGCCACGCGAAGCGCACGATTGCTTGTAGTCGATGTGACGCTTGCGCTTGCTCTTGCCAAAAACGCGGCTGATCCCCGCCGACGTCACTTAGCCTTGGAATACCTACAGTCCGCCATAGCTCCACCCGCTTACCACATCACTACCGCACCACAACCGCCATGGCGACAGACGAGAATGTCGACACGCTGCTTAGCTTCATAGACGGCCAGCTCAGTCGCGACGAAGCTCTGCAGCTTCTCAAGGTGGGTAGTGTTCCTCACGTGCATGCAAGCAGCCTCCAGGGCTAACCAATGCGTGCAGATCAGCGACAACAATCTTGAAGCCGCGGTAAACAAGTTCTTCGAGACGGGCCCTGCGAATATCAACAAGCTCCTGAAGGACGTGGTACCGAGATGGGACGAGACTGCGTTTGGGGGAGGCCAGAATGATGGAGTGCCAACCAGTACGTACAAGCACGGCAGCACCAAGAGACGGCGGGCTGACAAGACGTCTTCTCAGGCTTCAACATAGACTACGGCCCCCACAGCAATGTCCAGAGCAGAGCACCCACGCGCCCGCCCTCGCGAACGAGCCAGGTCTCTACACACCTTGGCGATGCGCCCATGCAGAGTACGTGTCTAGGGCACGAGATGGAAGGCAGATGCTGACTGGCGGGGCAGGTATAGAGAACACGCAGGAGTCTGGCGTCGTAGGCGGCTCGAAGCCTGCGTTTGGGCCCGCAAACCAGGACTATTATCCTGCCGAGACGTGGGCCATGGTGCCGACGTCGACTGAGGTCATACCGGATCCTTCACCGAGCCAACGCAAGCGAGAAGAGGGCCATCCTGCCATTCTGAAGCCGTCGCCGAGGTTCAACTATCTGCCTGCGCTCATCAGCATCCTGCACTCGATACCACTATTTCGAAATGCGCTGCTGGCGCCGAACATCACGCAGAGGAACTACTGGATGGGCGACGACTGGTGGAAAGGCAGTCCTGCACTGCCTGCCCGTGTCACCGACACGGCCGCCGAGCGCGAAGAGGCACACAGTCTGGATATAATTTACGAGGCACAGCGACTAATGGCGTTTCTGGACAACTCTGACAGGGCCTATGCGACAGTAAGCTCGATGCTGGAACTCGACGCCTGGAAAGAGTCGCGTCCAACTATGGAAGACGAGGATGACGATCTCATCAAGTTTCTCATACTCTGGAGTGCCGCCCACGAAGCCCAGGTCCCTGCTGCCCAGCTCAACGGTTTGATAAGATCTATCGTCAAGATTGGGAATGATACCGTGGAAAACTTCGTCCTCGATGCATCTGTTGTCAGAGAAGGGACCAAGAAGGACTATAGCATCTACGACGTTCTCGATGAGCATCTCTTCTCCTCAGCTACGGGAAGCGCACATCTCTCGGAACCAAGCAAAGTGCTCATCTTGCGCCTCACGTCTGCGACTACAAATGCACAAGGCCTGGGCTGCCGCATTCCCGCCACTCTGTACCCTGATCGCTATTTGGAAGCCAACAAACCTGTTATCGATGCCATGTTTGGTGACATGAAGAAATACGAGGACGACGTGAAGGAGGTCGAAACTACGATTCAGAGGCTAAAATATCACACACCTAAGAAAGAGAAGGCTAAGAAGGTCGAGACTCTGAAGCTACTCGAAACCAGCATGAAGGCCTTCAAGCCACAGACCGAGAATGAGACGCCAGATCCGAAAGATGCCATGGTCCTCTCCCAACTGGAAGCTCTGCACCAAAGCATCGAGGCCAAACTCGCTGCTCTAGAAGAACAAACCAAGCAAGTTCGCGAGACCCTACACAGCATATCCAGCCGCTTCAAGCCCATCGTCGACGACGGCGCTGAAGCCCTGATCGACCTGACCGAACCCTCCTACCCCCCAGGCCAAAGTCCCCAAGACGCCATGCAACACCCCTACCACCTCTGTGGCGTAGCCACGCACTTTGGCGTCATCTATCTCCTGCACCCCGATAACCAATCGCCCACCCCCGGCGCCCAGCAATGGTGGCGCATCCAATACGACACGGAAACCTCCTCCCCCAGTCTCCGCCGCGACCGCCTCACTCAACAAGAAGTCGTCGAGCGCGCGGCGACCGAATCCTCCGCTGCCCTTCTCATCTACGCACACGCCTCTGCTCTATCCGTCGCGCCCATTCCGCTGTCCAAACCGCTCGAAGATTTTGTCAAGAAAGACGCGCTGAACTTCCACGAAGAGTTGCAGACAGATTGGCAGGAGATGGACACCGCAGCCATAGGCGATTGGGACAAAGATCCCCCGGACTACGAGTACGATTGGAATTCCATGTCTGCGCAGCAGTGGCATACGAGTGCGAGGGCGCGGGGGGATAGTAGTGCCACGCTCACGCCGAATACGGAACATGATGGTGCTGCTGGGGTCAGGGAGATGGTGGAGGTTAATGGCGGTATGGATGCGATGATGGGCGTTGAGTCGAGCAGGAGTAGTAGTACGATTGAAGGCGATGCTATGGAGGTTGAACACGGGACGGCGGTCGTCGCGGATGAGGGTGCGGGGAGGGAGGGGGACGAGGTGCGGGTGCAGCATATTGAGGTTGCGGAGAAGAAGGGCGGGTAAGAGAGGGCATGGGAGTTGCATAGCCTTGGAGTTTCTTGGGCGTGCATTTGATTTCGACTTTGGTTCTGCAGTGGAAAATTAATGTCTTTGATCACGCATTTTGGCGACGGCGATGGAGATATGGCATTTGTACACTTGTATGACATTTTTTTTTGCATCTGTCCTGCGTTCCGACTTTCTGGCGTCTACTCTATCTGCGTCTCTGTTGATATATTTTTTTCGTAAGCAGGGATTCGGCTGGATTACAGGCCTGCTCGTCCGAAATTTTATCGGTGCGCGTGGTGATGGCGGCTCTGCGGTGCGTTGGATCGCGCGGTATCGTTGCCAATTGGTTTCTGCTGTGCAGATGCTCAGACGCGCTGGTTTCGAGCGGTCGTATGGCATGTGTCTCGTCGTCAGGACGGCTCTGCGCTCCATCGTCACTGTACGATCATGTCTTTTCCTCTTATTTTCCCACACTCTCACCGCGCCGCCAGACTGCCACTCGCACTCCGCATGCCCATCTCGACCTCCTCGACCTCCCCCTCTTTCCCCCCGTGCCTCCTCCTCATCCCCATCTCTCGCTCTCCCTCCCCAAAAATCCCATACCCAACTTCTGTCCCCCTCTTCCTCTTACTCCCATACAACTCCTGTTTCAACTCCCTCGTGTCCGCCCTCACTAGCTTTTCCTCGCCGAGCCCCGTGCGTCCCCTCGCCGCCCTGGCCATTGCAAACGCCGCGCGCAACGGCGTCATCGTGTACCCGCCGCGCACCAAGGAGCTGCAGAACTGCGCGTCCAGCCACACGGCGTACATGCTCAGCGCCCAGGCGAAGTGGCAGAAGACGAAGAGCCCGGAGAGCATGGAGCTGAAGCCCCATTGGTACGTGGGGTTGGCGGTGTCGGGTAGGCAGCGGCTGCGTTCGGAGAGAAAGGTGTAGTCGTAGGGCTTGGAGTTGTAGCAGTAGGATGATGTGGTGTTTAGGTCGAGGAGGTCAAAGGTACCGCCGTGAGTTGTTATGTTGTATGTTTCTGCGCCTGAGTGGGGGTTAGTTTTTGCAGGCAAGAGGAGAGGGACAGAAATAAGGGGTTGCGCACATTTCTTGGTTTCGCCGGTTTTGCCTTCGAGGTCCCATCTGCCGAGGGTGAAGGTTTTGTTGTTGCCGGGGTAGTTGAAACGACCTGGGGATGATGGATTAGCTGAGTATAGGGGAAGGTGTCTTGGGATGGTAGGACGTACATATATCTTCGGGGCTTGTGAAGCTGTTGGAGTAGCCATAGTTAGAGTTGATATGAGTTTGCTGGTACTCTGTGATGTTGACTATGGTACCGTTGTTCAATTGACAATCGCCTACGTACATTGTCAGCTTGATTGTCTGAATGTGCTTCAACTGGCGTAAAACTCACAGGATCGACGGCGCGAATAGAGGGCTTCAGATTTCTTGTTGTACAGCTCAGTGTCGAGGCAGGTCGCATCGTCCCACGTCTCGTTCCAGGTGCCCGTAGCCACGAGCGAGTACTCGATTGAAGCAGCAGGTATGATGTTGCTGGTATTGTCGAGCGATACCCAGGCGATACTCGTGCTGTCGTATCCCGTCATTGCGCTTAGGAACATGGGTATGCTGATGATATACAACGTGGCCAGCCACACGTAGAAGAACAGGGCCTTGGTGCGTTTGCTCTTCGCATACCACAACTCTTTGAGCAGAGTCCATAACGACAAGAGGCTGGGCCCTTCGAGTGCAATCCTCTGAAAGATCTGGAATGATGCTGGATGCCGTTCGATAGCACGGAGCAGCGCATCAGAAAAAACTATGTATCCAACCCACCAAGCCAGCAGTTGCACTCCGCGACCAATGAGGACGTCCCATGCCACATCAATGGTCTTGGCTTGGGAGAAAGTGAAGCGGCCAAATGTCTGATCCAGCACAAACATTTTTTCAACTCCCCTGACTGTCGCGTTTTCCGGGGTGCCAAAGCTCTGCCCACAACTCTGGATTTTGTCTTGAAAGATGCCGTAGAATGGACGGTCGCCATTGCCTCCGGTATTGACGTGCGTGAAATTCCCAAGCAACACCATGGGCGTGATGCCGAGTGCGAGGACGAGCAAAAATGCATAGATCTGCTCTTTTGAAGGAATGAAGGCCTTGCTGGACCATTTCCCATTCGTCTTCAAGTTCATAAATCGGTGGAACGTGTGTGGTGCTTCCGCATAAGCCGCCGCCCAATCTGACTTCGTCGACCATCGAACATTTTGCTCCGTCTCTTTGACCGCGCGTCTTGCCTCCCCAAATACACGCATCCAATCCTCTCGTGAGCGCCAATTCCATCTCTTCTTTTCCTCCTTCTCCTCTACATCTCGCGCCCAACTCGACGAATAAGAAGGAAGGGATTCTTCCGTTGGACTGGCCAATTCCACCGACACATAATTGCCATCACTCGTCATGACGGGCGTTCTTTATACAGACATCCAACAAGGCACACTAATGCGTGGCAAAGCAAAACTCGGGTCTCGTCGCGTGTGGGATCAAGCAACGCGAAATCTGGGGCACCGCGCGAGGTTCAAGAACTCGGTGCCTGAGCACAGATAACGGGAATTCCGCCATGGGACCTGGCGGGCGAATTGAGCATGTGGGATCGTCGGAGGTGGGTGGCCTGAATGTACTCAGCCACCCGCGCATGGCAGGGGTGGCCGTCCTTTGAATACGAAGATCTCATATCGGAGGCATTACGGAAGGGCACCAGAGTGGACTGACATCTCCTTGAAAGCGCTGCAGTTTATAGAATATTATTCCAATTGACATGGTGGCAATTATCTCTGGTTGAAGCGTTCGTGGTTGCTGTGTTCTGAAGACGACACTAGACGATTCCGCCTTGCAAGGGTCATCCAGGCCCGCCACACGTCACAAGTATATGGCATTTGGCCCCATTGGAGCTCCGAACCACCATTGATAGGTATGTTGGTGATACAAACACAGCCATATCATGGACGATACCTGGAAACTATGAAGTTGATCGGCGTGCTTACGCCAGCAATACTTACACCTGCGTAATGCTGCATGAGCGACGGCAGTGCACGGAGGTCGAAACGTCGATGTGGAACAGCCAGAAGTAGAATCATGTCGCGAGAGGATGACAAAGAATGCACGCATAGTTATAGATATTTGTGCTGGTGGACGATATTCTAGCTTGATGCGCCGTCTTGAAGAACCTCACACTCAGAGAAGCGTCCACTTGATGATAAACACATAGCATACTGAATATCACGACATTGTCAACGTCTAGGTCTCACCAACCTATCAAATCATGAGATCTCCACCGATAATCTGGTCTTGATAGCTTTCAATGACTGTTAATGTGTGTACGCATTTCGCCTCGCTCATATGCATGCAAGTGAAGGTGAAGTCGATATGCCGCACACGCATCTCCATCAACAGTACTCATCGCGGAATTCACTTCATCCTCATCTCTCTTCTTCACTTTCACTTCCCTGGATATGTAAGTCATGTAGCCGCCTCTCCCTCCTAACCTACTCAACCACTCCACCAACCTCCCGCAACCAACTTAACCCCCAAAACAACCAAACCCATCCACCATGCCTCCCAAGAAGAAAGCTGCCACCACCAACACCCCCGACGAGCCCGGCGGCGCTTTTCGCTGGACTCTGGAGAACGAGCGCAAAGCAAGTCCCTCTCCCCATCTCCCCACCTTCAATTCTAATACTTCCGCAGCTCCTCGTCCTCACTCAAGGCCGCTATCTCTCGGGCGAAGACTACGAGCGCCTCGTGACCGCTTTTCCAGGTACGCATTACAACCCAACTCCGCCATCTTCAGTCTTAATTTTATTAATGCAAGCAGGCACGAATCTCAACGGCGTGAGGATCAAATGCTCGCGGTTCCGCGTGGAGCAGAGGAATCTGTATGAGGAGTTGGGATGGGCGCTGCCGGATGGTGGCGCGGTGAAGAAGACGCCGAGTAAGCGTGGTGCAGACGATCAGGGTGAGGGTACGCCGACGAAGAAACCGCGAGCCAAGAAGGGCAAGGGCAAGAAGGATGAGGTGGTTAAGAGTGACGAGGGTGAGGGTGACGCTGAGCCCGGAGATGAGGTTGTTCCTGGTGTGAAGGAGGAGCAGATTGACGATGGTGAGGCTTGAGCATCTGACTGATGAGATGGTGGATACGTCTTGGAAAAGGGCATTATGTACATTACTTCGACGGCATTCTCGGCATGCGTTTAGTTCGACGAGATATCTAGGCCCGCGTTCAATTCAACAAGATGCTTGGACATACATTCAGTTCAAACAAGGTAGCTCGAGTACTCGCAAGTGAAAGTGCACTCACAGTCATACTCCACTTTCCCACCCGTCCCTCACTCTCAGCCCTCATTTTCACTCTCACTCCTCCGCGTCCCCGCCAGACACCCATAACCCACCCCGCCCAGCCATTCTCTCCCTCCCTCCACACACTCCTCAACCCTCAACATCCAAACACGAAGTCCCAAGTTTACCATCCACCACCAACCCACAACCATGCCTCCCAAGAAACTTTCCTCCTCCCGCCCCAACGACACCTCCGATGCCCCCACCAAGTTCACCTGGGAGGGCGCAAACGACAACAAAGTACCTCATCTCCCCGTCCCTCCCCCACTCTTCTCCGTACTAACATCCCAACAGCTCCTCCTCCTAACCCAAGGCCGCTACGTCAAGACCGACGAGTACGAAGCAACTCGCGTCCGCATTCACCGGTACCCTCTCACCCTCCCTCCCCTACCTCATTCTCTGCTAATATGATTCGTCAGGCACGACCGTCGGCAGCATCCGCAACCGCATTTCA
Organism: Parastagonospora nodorum SN15; assembly: GCF_000146915.1. Classification (NCBI taxonomy): domain Eukaryota; kingdom Fungi; phylum Ascomycota; class Dothideomycetes; order Pleosporales; family Phaeosphaeriaceae; genus Parastagonospora; species Parastagonospora nodorum. Next base: position 135,150 of record NW_001884562.1, on the reverse strand, counting down.
GCCCTGCGCGTCAAGCAGCGCAATCTCTACGAGGAGATGGGCTGGGATGTGCCCGAGGGCGGGGCGGGACATTCTGCGAAGAAGAAGCGTGGAGCCGAGGGTGGAGATGAAGGCACGCCCAGTAAGAAGCCGCGGGCGAAGAAGGGGATGGCCAAGGCGAAGGCTGTGGAGGAGGAGAGTGAGGAGGCGGCTCAGAATGATGACGAGGAGATCAAGCCTGAGAACGGTATCAAGAAGGAGATGGTTGATGACGAGGAAGTCTGAGCTTGGCGTGGACTTCTAGGCTGACGGAGATGGGGTTGGCACAACTTTCGGATGGCGCTCTGGGTATGCGCGAATGAGTTGGATTTACAGTGCGTGCTATAGTGGCAATCGGTTCCTGACTGAACAACAGCACTGCTTCAATGAGAACTCCCAGATCGAGCCTTTCGCCTCATTCGTAGACGTACGTGAGTGTAGCCAATTGCCGGATTTGTCTATGACCGTCAGCATGGAATACATCAAGTGAGACATCGGCATGGACAAGAAAGTGCTGCAGAATATGTATTGGGGATCGCCACGATATGGTTACTTTCTTCCTGAATGCTGAGGTATCTTTCTAACGCCACGCGCCGTATCCGTGACCTTGATATCTGATCTTACGCCGTAAAATGCATCCCACATGTTGTGTCATCATAGCCCAGATGCTAGGCTTGCTCTATTTATCACCCTTCTTCTTGCGCAGCGTCTGGCCAGCACCTTCAAAGTGTTTCGACTCCTTCTGTTCGCCTTCCTCCTCTTTGCCCTTGAGGGGCTTGATCTCGTAGCCGAAGAACAGCTTTCCAGGAGCTAGTCGGAGGGGCTGCGGACCGTTGGTGCGACGCACTGTGGGTGGCGGGTTTGATGACTGTCCGGTAATGGGAGTGGAAGCCTGCGGAGTTGGAGCTTTGCTACCCTTCTTGGCAAGCTTGTGGCCAGTGGTGAGGAAGTTGTAGGATGTGGCCTGGGCTCCAGCGGCAGCAGTGGTCGATGATGGTGCGATGGCGGCGTAGTTGATAGATTGTGCCATGGTCCCCTGAGAATGGAGTGTACCGCCCTTTCCAGCCATGACACCCTTGCCGCTCCGCGGTGTACTCGTGCCACTCGTCCTCTGTGGCTCCTGGTAGCCGATGGGTGGGGCGAAGTCAACCGACAAGTCAGTCTCCAAAGTGCAGATGGCTTTGCTGGCATGCTCGGGTTTCGTCTCTAGGACTGCTATGCTGAAGACGTCATCATTGTACGCAAATGTGAAGATGTCGCCCTGGGTAAGACAGGAGAAGTTTCGGAACGCGTTCTCGAGAACTGCTTTGGGATCGGAGATTTCGAGGAACGACGGATCTTGCGGCTGTAGCTTGATGAATGTGCCGAGAGGAAGGTTCGTGGACTTGACCTGGAGCAGATCGCCAGGCTCCAGTTTCAGTGTCTGCATGAGCTGGGAGGCGTCAGTGGACGGTGGCTGGTACAGACTTCTCACGACATACCCAGTATGGAAGATAGATCTTGCCCTCTTCCGCAATGAACTCCAGTACACCCGCATGTGTTGTCTTGCCATCCTCTTTGCCGTTGATCAGCTCAAAGAGCATGGGATATGTGATGTGCAGCCGGGTGAGCTTGTCGAGGGCGCTGGGAGGAAGGAACACTTTGCCGCCGTGGTTTGCTTCTTCGCGCTCCGGACCAGGCAGCATGACGATGGGATAGCAGCGGAAGTACTCGTCGAACCGCCGTGGAGCGCCGCCGCGCCGCATAGCTTGGTACATGGCCATCGGGTCGTCTTCGTTGTAGAAGCCGGGGTTGAACTGCGAGAGGTGAGTTTGGTAGTAGTAGAAGTGGTGGGGTTGTTCTGGGTCGTTCTTACCATGTTAGGAGACCAGATTCGGTTTGCGGTAGGTACAATGGTGTAGAGTGAATGCACAGGGCCGTTGTGGAACAGTAAGAAGGAGCAAGATGGAGTGTGTTATGAAGTCGTGAACAGAGAATAGGCCAGAAAGCGAATGACGACAGGGTGCTAGGTAACGATGCGGTAGCGCGCTACTTCACCCGCGTCGGAGCTCTGCAAAAGACGCCGACGACCGTGCTCAAGCTCTCCAAAATGTCGCGACCGACGTCACTACGCGAATTCACCCACGACAGCGCACATCACCACTCTTGGAACCATGGCCAGCTCTAGCGGCACGTACAATCCTGCGCGACCGAAACGCGCAGGGGAAAAATTCACGCGCACACACCATCTCGACGGCGACGAACCGTCATCGAAGAAACCGCGATTTGACCCCCGCAACCCCTCCACGCTCGCACCCGATGCCGATGACGAGGAGGATCCAGTGCTAGAGGCGGACGTAATAGGGAAGAGCGCAGGAATCAAGCGCAATGCAGTCAACATCGACGGCTATGATTCGGACAGCTCCACAGAGAACTTCAATGCACGCGCAGAGGCCAGGAAAAGCAAAGACAAGCCTGTGAAAGACAATGATGATGACGACGACATGTTTGCCGACGAAGACAAGGACGACGATCAGGACGAAGAGTCACGGAGAGACCAAACGCAGAAGAAGAAACTGCGTTTTCTCGACGTGGACGAGATTGAGGGCCAGGAAGAGAACAGCAAGTCTGGAGGGCACGTGGCAGCTGACTTCACCAAAGGGCCTAAAGAGGCCACCGATGAGATGGAGAGCAGCAGCGATGATGGCGACGACGAAGACCGCGACCGAGTCGACTCGGACATGGACGAGGAATTAGGCGCAGGCAGCAAGAAACACCATGCGCCAAAGGTAGACGCGTTCAACATGCGTGCCGAGCAAGAGGAGGGCCGGTTCGATGAAGCTGGAAACTTCGTGCGCAAGGCCTACGATCCAGAGGCTGCACAAGATTCATGGTTAGAAGGGATATCGAAAAAGGACATGAAGAAGGCAAAGGAGGCCCAGGACATGAGGGACGCTGAGCGGAAAGCCCGAGAGCGCGCAGAGGATGCCATCGCGACCAGTGATGTTCTCTCAAATCTCATCTCATATCTGGAAGTGGGAGAGACGCCTATGGAAGCTTTGGTTCGGTACGGCAAGGCTGCACCGAAGAAGCAGCCCAAGAAAAAGAAGAGCCAAGCTATGGAAGTTGATGCTGATCCAGCACAAGAAGCTGCAGCCGCGAAAGCTAAAGCAGCTATTGACGCTGTCACTGAGTGCGCCAGCCGGCTCTCAGATAGAGGTGCCGAAGACATTTACGAAACTACTCGCGAGATGATTATGCGACAATACAAGCGTGAGACTGGAGAGGACTGGAAAAACCCACATCCCGAGGCCGTGCAGTGGGAGTTCCATTGGTTCACAGCACCGGAGGGGGACAATAATGGACCATACGACCAAGCCACAATGCAAGCTTGGGAACAGGCGGGACAATTCGCAGCCGGTGCCGAGTTCCGTCGAGTTGGCGAGACCGAGTGGTCGCGGTTGCTGGATTTTGACGACGATTGAACGATGCTTTGCGGAGAATTGATCTCCGATATCAGTTCCAAGACTCAGGGTCGATGTGGTGGGGACATAGCTCCCGGACGATTACCTTGTTTGGTGTACATGTACCACGCGAACCCTCAGGCGGGAGCATCTTGGAAAGCATCTCGAGCGTAGAACACCGATATGTCACCGAGTAGGTCGAGGGCTGCTGTACATCCAACATGTCACTTTTGCATTCACGGATCGTCTTAAATCAGGACCGTTTCAGATGCCGTTCAAGATGCACAGACAGTAATCGCGGTGGAATAAATCTGCGCATTTCCGGAGCGACTTCTTCAGAGAAAAGCCGTCTTTGCCAAGAAAAACCCTTCTGATAAATCTCTACAGCATCTTCCATAGGCCAGTGCGCACTACAAATTACGACGCTTCGTCGGTATACTCTCTACAATTCACTCCGTCTTTCACATGCAGTACTTCGCGAAGTCTACAGCATACAGCAGAGGCGACCCGGTGCTAACCGCTCGATGCAGTCATCAAACGTGATTCCCGCATTCTGGCGCTAACAGCTCGGTCGCTCACGTCGAGGTACCGATTGCATCACATCACATGATTGCTCATGTATGCGGGTAAGCGACCAAGCAACGACGCTCGCCGCCATCGACCAGTCGGAATTCGCTGAACAGCGGGAGGGTTCTGTGACCCACTGCATTGACGGTCCACTGGGCCACGAATGACTTCCGCCCGCACGTCGTGCAACAAGGGTGTAGCCCACCTTGTGCGAGGGCGTGAAACAGCAGAGACGGGAACGCCATGTCGTCGCCATGTTGAAGCTTGGGTATGCTGTGTATGCTGTAGATAGTGTAGGTCTTTCATGAGGCCTGCTTACTCTCAGATACCTATACCAGCACGCGGCGTTGGTCCGGTGCGCAGATGGGCGAATCATGGGTTCGAGGGTGAATCTAGCGGCGCAGTAGGAGGCAGCTGATGCTGTGCTGCTGGCTCACAAGAGCAGAGCAATGTGTCGCATGCACCCCACTACCTGCGACGCTGCCAGTCAGCTCCAGCAAAACGAGCGACATTGCATCTGGAACAGGTGCGTGCGGTGCGCCCATGTCACCGCTGCTTCAAGGTTGTTGTAGCTTCAACAAGAAGGGTTTTGCAGTGATGGCCTGCAACCATGATCCCTCTTGTTGATTTGGAAATAAGAAACGATAAATTCAATGTATGTACATCTCTAGGCTAGGACGTGTATCAAGCCATCCAAAAACAAATAACGCCTGTCAAAGGGACGGGCTGTCGCGTGATTGGCGTCGCCCACGTTTAGCAGGAAGCTACAGGTTCGCGCTGCGGGCCGAAGCCGTCTTGTCAGTTCCAGTCCCAGCGGCGGTGCGCCTGGTGGTTCTTTTGGGCTTCCCTCTTCCCCCCTCGCGTCGTCCAGCCACGGTGCGGCTAAAGTGCGGAAGGGGATGCGGATACTTGTGGTAGAGATATATACTCCAAACACATATTGTTGGGCGGCAGCAAGACCAAGCACCTGGTCGCACATCTGGTGGCCGTTTGATAGCACCGGGCTAGGTGGTATTACATCCAATACACGGCCCTCAGCACCTCTGGCATGCATATGGCCGCAAGGTCGAGGCGTTTTATTGGATGCCACCCAATGCCGCCTCCAACTGCAGCTGCACCCCCTCGTTCTCTGCCGCTGTTAGATTGGGAGCTCCCACCTGCCCCCATCTGCGTGACTCAGCTCGCACCGTCGCGTCGCCAGCAGTGCCTAGTGGCTCTCTCTCGTGTTTTTAGACAGAGCGGTTTTGCTACGAAGCACGCCCCTCTTCTGACGTTGGTAGCTTCTGGTCGTGTGGATCCACCACTGCGGCTCATTTCGAAAAGGAGACGACTCCCTGTCCTTAGTCTCATCCAGCCAACCTCGAACGGAGCTGCGAGAAGGTTCATTTCCTGCCCCTTTTTCCGTTGCGGCCTGGCCTCGTAACCAGACCTGCTGCGAGGGCGTCTTCTGCGTTAATAGGCCGCCGTCTGCGATATCCAGAGCTTGGGACGTTTCCGCGTGGCCCTGCCTTGGCATTCAACCTTGCCCTCTTTCCGCGTTTTTTCCATTTCCCATACACAACACCACAGCAACATGTACTCGGCCTACGACCAGCAGGCGTCGCGGTCGCCGGGCTCGCACCGCAACCCGCAGCAGAGCAGCACCCTGCATCGCATGCCCTCGCGCCAGTTTGACGCCTACGCTCCGCTGCCGCAGTACGGACAGGAGGACCACGCAAGGAGCTACGAGCAGCCGCGCAACTACGACCGCCTGAATGCCACCGTCCACGGCGGCGGGTATGGCTATGACATGGGCGCACCTGCCGGCTGGAACGCGAATGCCTTTGCACAGAACGGCATGGGGTCGCTGGGAGGCGCTGCCGCCGCCCGCATGAAGTCGCAGCAGCGCGGCGGAGGAGGAGGACGCAGCGCCCTGCCGTCGGTGAGTAGCCCCAGTACCGCACAGCACATGCACAGGCACGCCAGTACTGACCATGTGATGCAGGGCTGGATGGACCAGTCGCCCCAGGGCCTTCCGACCTTTGCCCTCCCCAGCATGAACAACGGCAACGGCTCCATGCTCAATCCGAGCTATGGACAGGACGTCGACGAAGAGCTCATTCCCACCGCCATTGTCATCAAGAACATTCCCTTTGCCGTGAAGAAGGAGCAGCTCGTGTCGCTCATGACGGATCTGCGCCTGCCCCTGCCCTATGCCTTCAACTACCACTTCGACAACGGCGTCTTCCGCGGCCTGGCTTTCGCAAACTTCACCACCGCCGAGGAGACGGCCTCGGTCATTGATGCAATGAACCACTTCGAGCTGAACGGGAGGAAGCTCCGCGTCGAGTACAAGAAGATGCTGCCTCTGGCCGAACGCGAGCGCATTGAGCGCGAGAAGCGTGAGCGCCGTGGCCAGCTCGAGGAACAGCACCGCCCGCTGGGTGGCGGTCTCCAGTCGCAGGCCTCTTTTGGTTCCCTCGCCTCCCACATTCCCGCATCCTCGCCCTCGCCCGTGTCTGGTATGCGAGGCGCGCCCAAGATTGGTACGCTCTCACCGCTCTGCCCAACGCTCTCCTGCCTCCTGCTAATCCCTGCCAGATGTCGATTTGAATGACCCTCAGGTCCTGCAGTTCTATGGACAGCTACTAATTTTCAAGGAGGATCCGGCTCGTGACCAGATGACCTTCCCTCCCAACCTATCACCCCCTCAGCGCCGCATCATCCACACTCTCGCGCATCAGCTGGCTCTCGCACACGTATCCAAGGGAACTGGCGAGCAGCGACAGGTGCATATCTTCAAGGTCCATGACAACCAAGGACTCAGCCCACCCATGCCACAGATGCCGATGAGCCACTCCGGCGAGCAGCCAGGCCGCCGTGGTCTCAACCGCGCCGCAACCACTGACTTTAGTGACGTCCGTGATGGATTTTACAATGCCTTTGGCGGTCGTCAGGCTTCGGGCCTATTGGGCTTCCCCGACTCACCGGGAGGCCTGAACGCGGTGCCCAACCTCCGCGGTGCCAAGTCGTACGCCGACTTGCGATCTTACACGCCCTCGCCTGCCCCTTCAACCGCTAGCCACCCTATCGGCCGCCCTGGTGGCGTCTCCCTCGAGGGCCTTGGCTTCAGCGGTACCTCGACCAACCCGAGTGGCACCCCCACTGCAGGCTCAATGTCCCAGCGTAACGATGAGATGCTCGAGCGCGAGATGAGCCGCATGCAGCTCAACAACTCTGGATTTGGACAGAGCAGCAGCCCTCGCTCATTGCGCCAGATGACCTCCTGGGAGAACCCAGGCCCCATCGGCGGCCATCGCGCGTTTAGCAACGCCTATGATGACCGCCCCTCCAGGCAACCCCGTGGCCCGCTACCAGAACGAGGCCAGGGATTCGGTCGCCAACGACAGAACGGCCACCAGAACCGTGGCAGTGATGAACTCTCGTCGCAATCCAACGTCGAAATCCACGTGAACCAATGAGCTACCGCGACGCCTTGACGCACTTGTTGTATTGCCACTCACTTCAGACGACACGTGCGGAGACGTGCTTTCGACGGAGAATGAACGACATATTACGGCCTTTATCGCAGTCTGGCCCGACACAGGATTGACTTTACGATGCATACGAAGAATGATGCTACGACGGTAGAGACTACGACCTTCCATATAGGGCACGCGCCCCCGAACTCGCATATTGATTTGAGTACCGAAAAAGCATTTACGAACATATTGAATATCTGAGTTCTGTCGATTTACATTCTTCGTTTCTTCCTTCCAGCCCTGTGGGATTGTATTACCGTTACAGGGGATGTTTCGTTGTGCATCAGTTTGATTATGTTATTATTTTCTTCAGCTTGCCGTGCGTGGATTGAAGCGCTGCTCTGCTACCACGTCTAGCCTTCTGTCTATTTTGCCGTGGCAACTCAAGGCTCTTGAAGGTCGTTCCAGTTTGCGATGTACCTCAACTGTTACTCGCTTTCAAGACATGGAGCAACCTCCTACCAGGGCTCGGAGCTAACAGGACCTCTCTGCCGTCATCACAACGACACCGCGATAATTCCCGCAATATGACATCTCCGTCGATCCGAAATAGCCGAGCGATCCCATACTACATCAGCGCCATGATCTTGACTCAAGCGACACAATATATCCAATGAAATGCTCCGCGGTTTCTCCCCACGACGCCGTACACGGCATTGTTTCACGTTGACCCGATGCTATTTTGCCTTGGGTCTCTGTTCAGTGCTTCATCCTGCATTGAGCTGGAACCTGTCATTTTCGCGGAATTTCTGGGGAAAGAGGTTTGGATAGGCTGGGGTTTCTTTCCTTGCTAGTATGTATTGTAATATTGCGCATCTAATATATGAGGTACCGCTAGGTATCCTTCCGATCAAAACATACGATTCATATTACGTTCAGCAACTATTCGTGACCGGTCTTGAACTCCTCGCTGTGGGTGAAGCTTATATGCACTCAGTATTTGGAAGTGTTACACTGGAGCCAAGTCGCCTTGGACCTTTTACCAGATGCCTGACGCTCTGCGGGCTAATTACCATAAGCTTACGAATCACCTCCGTTCCTGTTCCTGCTGAGCTCATTGCGTCTTTGCTACGACACATGCAAAAGTGGTTTCGGTCCTACTTTTCCTGATCGAAAACCGGCATGAAGCAAGTTTCCCATGATGCAGCGAGTAAGTCTAATCGTCGATGAAGGCCAGGCTGTCCACTCGGCATGTGAAGGTTGTGATGATCACGGCGAAACTGGTGGAATTCTGATTGCATGGGAGTGAATTGTCGTCTGATGGGGTTTGGGATATCACGATTTAGCATTCGCATGGCCGATCCAATGATGGCTTGACGGACGAGGTTGAGATCTAGAGTTAGTGGCGGATCGACCATTAATGTGACATATGCAAGGCTTGAAGCGAGTCATGGGCCAGCGCGCTAAGCTTTCGGCGAATCTGCGGAGCATTTGCTGTGAACTCATCGTTCGAGCATCGATGCGACATGTTGACTGAGCTGCCACCCGCTGTTAAAACCACGTCTGCTGCCCCGGGATAGCCATCCGGTCTTTCGCGCAACGTGTCTAAACTCGCTCGACCTTGCTGCTTGCTCATTGAGTCACTGCCCGCCAAGTGAGGCCCACGACACTCACCTCTACCCGGCAGAGCATATTTCACCCGCCCGCCCCAACGCCGCACTTCCGCCCTTCTTCGCTCGGCCGTCTGGTTCTGGAAACACCGTCTGGAACGCTTGTATTTGCGCAGGTGAAGCCTCCGTCGATTTCTTTGTACGAGGCCCAGCATCTGTTTGCACAATCGCAATATCGTTTGACCGAAACTGCGACAACGAGACAACAAGCTGGAAGGCACGCGTACATAGCCGCGAGAAGACCCGCGGAGCCCAAGAGCAGAGCGAGAAGTTCCCGGAACCGCCCATCCGCGACTTCCCAAACGGACAAGTGAGGCAGCAGCAATCTACGAGGCTGCTACAAGCGCGAGTGAACGGACACGCACACGTCCGAACCTTCACTGCGCACGGCTCCGGATACGTGCAGCGGGACCTCGAGCAATCATTTTTGGTAGCGAAGCCTACCCGAGACAAGCGACTTGCATATGTCTTCTCGCAAGCGCCGCGCGGTCGCATCTCCCCAGGCCCCGATGCAGACTACGTATCAGCAAGAGGCAACCATCCCCACCACCGACCAGTACATGGATTGGAACAACCCCAGCTTGTCCACGGACATGAACGCCTTCAACGACCCCACGCTGTACGAGTATGCCAACACCGCGATGCCAGGACATAACAGGGTGGTGTCGCTAGAGACGCTCAACGACGGCACAGAGATGAACTCGGGGCAATTGGTGCGACGGAATCAGAACCAGCAGCTGGCCTCTAGGAGGGGCCAATGGGATGGATTCGGGAGTCCCACACAGCAGGCATGGGAAGCAGTGGATGACGACGAGGAGTTGGAGCAGAAGGCGGCGATTGCGAAGAAGGATGCCCAGGCGAAGAGGAAGCAGATCCCGCCGTTTGTGCAGAAGCTGAGCAGGCAAGTTTGCCCGCGTCGCACATGGACTGACGTCTGCTAACATGTGACAGTTTCCTTGATAACAACAAGAACGAGAACCTCATTCGGTGGTCAGACGATGGCAACTCCTTCATCGTTATCGACGAGGATGAATTTGCGCGGACACTGATCCCGGAGCTCTTCAAGCATAACAACTACGCATCCTTCGTGCGGCAACTGAACATGTACGGCTTCCACAAAAAGGTCGGGCTCTCGGACAATAGTATGAAGGCGAGCGAGACGAAAGCGAAAGCTCCCAGCGAGTACTTCAACAAATACTTCAAGCGCGGCCGACCGGAACTGTTGTGGCTGATACAAAAGCCAAAGAATCCCACAGCTGGGCCGAAGCGGAAGCGAGAAGATGACGGCAAAGGCGACAGCGACGAAGAGCGCAAGTACGTCCAAGATACCGGAGGCGGCGGCGGCTATGTCGAGGAACTTGCTGTGCGAGGCAACGACCAAATGGCCATGATTCCGCGTTCAGAGTACAACAATCTGCGCGTTGAAGTTCGACAGCTGCAAGATCAGCAGAAACTGATATCAAGCGTTTTAAGCACCATCAAGCGGCAGAACGAAGAGCTCTACTCACGAGCGACATCATTTCAGGCGCTGCATGAGCGGCATGAAAATTCAATCAACGCTATTCTCACATTTCTAGCGACATTCTACAACCGCAGTTTGGAAGGCAACGCGAATGGCCTGAATTTGGCGGACATGTTCCCCGCGGCGCGTCAACAACCCCATGGTAATGTTGTGGACGTGGACGACTTCCCCGCGCAAGACATGAGCATGAACAAGTCACCACACATACAGCGGAAGAGACAGCCACTTGCGCTACTTCCTGCTCCTATTGTAGGTCAACCAGATCTGCTATCAGCAGCTGGCGGGCGCGCGTCGACTATGAGTCCCTCAAGACCATCTGCGAGTCCACTCACGAGATCGAACAGCAGGCAAGCAGTGTTTAAGAACCCTGCACCACAACGACAACCATCCACCGACGACCACGCCCAGCAAATAGACCCATCCTCCGTCCCACTCAAATCAGAATCACCCGCGACCCAACCCTCCCTCCTTGAAAACGACGCGATCATGTCCGCCATCCAAAATGCCAACGCCAACGCCAGCACCACCAGCCAAGCCCCGCAATTCGACTTCCCCGCCGCCCTCTCCAACTACCAAACCGCCGGCGGCAACGTGCCCCTTACGCCTCAGGAACGCAACAACGTGCTCTCCATGATGGCTGGCGACACCTCCGCCTCCACCACCAACAACGCCCTCACCAACCCCAACCCCCCCGAAATGCAGCGCCTCATCAACGACCTCAGCCAGTATCAGGCAACCCAGAAACAGCTCGAGATTCTGCAGCAGATGAGCGATGAGCAGAATTCGAGGGTCCAGAGTCTACAGGAGAGGCTGCAGCCGCTTAGTCCCAGTGGGCAGATTCCGGGGCTCGGCGAGGGTGCGACTGGGGAGTATTTCGGTGAGCCCGGGCCCTATGATCTCGATCTTGATAGTTTTGTGCAGAACCAGGACTATTTCCCGGGCAACGAAGCTGCTGGTGCGGGTCTGCCGGACTTCAACTTAGATAACGCGACGCCGGATCTTACGGGTGCGGCGTTTGCCTATTGGCAATGCGCCGGATGCCGAGACGCATTTGGGCGTCGACGACGCG